>NC_044508.1:4039297-4209297 GCF_902362185.1 Chanos chanos | reverse complement strand
AATGACCTGAAAACCAGTGTAGTCAACATGCACTCGGAACCAGCCATGTACACACACACACACACACACACACACACACGTATTCACTCACTCATACTAATGACCTGAAAACCAGTGTAGTCAACATGCACTCGGAACCAGCCATGTACACACACACACACACACACACACACACACACACACACACACACACACACGTATTCACTCATACTAATGACCTGAAAACCAGTGTAGTCGACATGCACTCGGAACCAGCCATGTACACACACACACACACACACACACACACACACACACACGTATTCACGCACTCATACTAATGACCTGAAAACCAAAGTGTACTCACTGCAGTCTGCATGCACATAAAACCAACCACACACACATGCACACACACACACACAGCTGTGCACACACACACCTATGCACACACACACACACACATATGCGCACACACATATGGTAAATATAATATGCTTGAATCTTGAATGGACTTTCTCTCTTCCTCATGAAACTCGCATCAAAAATACATAACATCTCCGCCCCTAAAGAAAACACAGGCAGTGTGGACTGGCCTCCTATGGAGTAGATCGAAACAATGATCTCACGCTGCGAGGGACAAATTGGTTTGAATCCTGCCGAGTTTAAAGAGAGAGAGAGACCTGATTATCTGTTGAGGAGGGAGAGGCTTCTGCCAGCTATCAGTCCCAAGGTTACTGCCGGGCGGCCCGAATTAGACGCTTGACACAAATGGGCATACCCACAGCAGCAGTCACTGCCGTTAATGAAAGGAGAAAGGAAGAGAGAAAGAGAGAGAGAGAGAGAGAGAGAGACTGAAACTGGACTATGCTAAGCTTTTTTTTTTTGTTTTAAAGGAATAATGAAAGAGAGAAAAAAAACAGGCGCTCATCTCTAAGCCAAGTAGACGCCTCTGAAACTGCCTCTTTGCTCCTACAGATTAATAAGAGAAGCAAATATATATTGTCATTATGTAATAGCGTGGTATAGTTATGTAATCAAAATATTAATCATGGAACATACAAGAACTGCAGTTAATGATTCATTTCACTCTGTCTCTACGGTTCTAACACAGCCCAGTCATTTCGACAGTCAGATTACTTACCTGGAGCCTTGCAGGCAAAAGACTATGTAACATTTTGTACCCACAGAATGTCTGTCACTGTCTTTAACATTGTTGGTTTTTGTGTCTCTAGGAGCATACAACCACTGAATGCAGTGTATACAGGTCTACAGTTTGGTTTACCATTCGCTGTGGTCAGTATCACGCATGTCGACCACGACACATGAGAACTGTCTGACCTGAATCCTAATTACAGGATTTCAAAGTTTCCTCCGTCAAGCTTGAAGCAGCAGCCTGAAGAGCAGATCTTTTAAAAAGACATTAGTCTGTCTTTCTCTATCATGAGAAGGAATCTTAAAATCTTATCCTGAAAGATCTTCAGGAATTTATCTATTTTTTTTTTCTTATTTCACCCCTTGAGCCATTAAAGTGATATAAGGACATGCACATTCTCTCTAAATGGGCTGCTGCAGTTAGAACGGCGAGGAAAAGTTGAAAGTGCGCAGAAGAAGAAGGAGAAGAAAAAAAGGTGGATGGGAAGAAATGGAGTGAATCTGCAGCAGAGAGAGAGAGAGAGAGAGAAAGAGAGAGAAGCCCAGGGGAGTACTGACGCTGCATAGATGACATTTTTAGGGCAGCTGTAAGAGTTATGGATGAGAATCAGATCTTACACATTACTCAATGGGAAAATTGCTCCAAACAAAACAACAGAGAAACAAGAACTACAGTGTAGCCGAAAAAAAACAAGACAATATTAACTCCTGGGTTCCTCACTGTGGTGTGCTCCGAGCAGCAAAACAACCTGGAAATGATGGCTGGCAGAAAAAAACTGCATTAAACAACACAAGAAGCTTTTCTTAGGGTTTCATTGTGAGTCATAATTAATTTAATTTCTCTGTAAATGAAAGACCATAATAATTTTCTTTTTCATAAAATTGCATTGGATCACTGAGATATGCTTTGTTTTGTGTTTGTTTGTGTATTTGTAAGTTGGTTTCAGGACTTTGGTTTGATGCAGTCTTCAAAAGCCGCCTGTCTTGCTTGTAGTTAGAAAGATGATAAAAAAGAGACAAAAACAATCAATCAAATAATTTTTTTTTCCCTCTCAGACTTTGTACTCAGATGTGAATTCAATAGCTGTACTGAAGTTCTTGTTTATATGGTAATTTATTAAAATAAGTCATTTAGGGTAATACTAATGCTCTTTTTTCTCTCCGGTTCTCTAAATTGCAATTTCTCAAATTACGAAAAAAAAATTAAGACAGAAAGAAAAAAAAAAAAAAAAACGAAATCCAAAACACTGCAGTCAGTACTTTTTGGACATAATCAACGCTTTATGCTGCTTGGTATTTATTAAAAAACAGAAAGTTTTTTGTTGTTGTTGTTTTTAGTGTGAATAAGTATTCTGAACAGTCCAGAAAGGTGAGAACGCCTGGCCTATGTTTCCCTTAAGGTGCCGTATGAAACTTCCCTTGCTGTGCTCAAATATATTTCTTCTATTGGCTTATTGTGTTTATCTTGTGCGAGTCTCTGATTGAGTTTCTGCGAATTGGCGCTACCGTAAGCTAGCTTGGCTGCCGTCATCGGGGATGGTTTACCTCCGCACCGCGTCTCCCTGCGACCGTTGTCTGTAATATGAACAAACCTAACCCCCTTTCCACCAAAACCTTCTTCCCATCTCCTAAAGCACACCCCCCCCCCCACCCCCCCGAGCTCGTGCTGAAGCTGAAGACGTGACCGTTTTCAGAGGATGGACAGTTTTAATACAGCACAGACACTCCTCAGGGGATCGCTTAGCCCCGAAGATATTACACACTCCGAAATGAACCACATCCATTTCTCACCCTCCAGGAAGATGACAGGAACCCGAGAGAGAGAGAGAGAGAGAGAGAGAGAGGCCAACACCGGCGCTAGTCACCGCGGCCGACTCGGAGCTAAAAGCGTGAGACCACTCTTTCACCAGGCATTTAAAAACGGCGCCACGATCTTAGTGATACAAAGCAATTTCAAGAGTTTGTTATGTCTCATAGGAAATGTTGTTGTTGTTGTTGTTGTTGTTGTTTTTGGTCGTTGTTTTTGGGATTCAAATTCTTATTACACTTCAGTTTGTTTACCTTTAGAACCAAACAGCTACCTTGGTGTGGTTGAGTTACCCCAGTACCATTGGAGGTCTGTCATTTTTACATGATGTTCTTCCTTGACGTCTTTGAACCTTTGACTCAAGTTTTTTTTATTGGTATTTCTTCTGCTGGAAGTCTATCTTGTGATGTTTCTGAAACAGGTATTTGTACAGTACATATTTTTACATGAATAAAACATTGTTACAGAATATTCCAGAACACAGTGGTGATAAAAGGGGGGAGGCGAGCAGGCTGGGGGTGGGGTGGGGGGGGGTACGCAATGTTAAAACAAATTCAAGCGCTCATCAAACTTTAATGAGGCTAAAAAATATATATATATCATCGATTATGAATGGAGAAATGTATCATAGTAAGAAAAAAACTCAAGGAATCCTGGGTTGAATGATTTGTAAAATGATGTGTTCTATGGTTTGATTCTGAGCAACAGTTACATCATACAACGGAGGCAGTCCAGTCCTGTTTTTTCCCCTCTTTTCTTCTTCTTCTTCTTCTTCTTCTTCTTCTTCTTCTTCTTTTTTTTTTTTTCTGCTGCAATGCATGTCTGTTGTTGGCCATGACAAATACAGAAGTGTTCTGTGATTCATCATGTGATTGAAGTAAAAAGAATTCGAGAGAATATGTCCCTAATCCTCACGGTGGCATGCTCCAAGCATGTAAATCATGCCCTCTCCATTCCGTTTTTTTGATTGGCTGTTGATTGTCCAGCTGAAGTTGACTGTAATGTACAGTAGAAAGACAAATGAGAACAAGCCAGTTCACCAGCGCTTTACAAATGAATGTGTCCTGCACTAATAAAAAGACTGCTGGAACACAGTGTCTCTCTGTTTTTCATTTTAGCAATCAGGGAATTGTTTCCTCTCAAGAACACTTCAGTGTTTATCAAAGTATGGCTATTACATGCACAAACAAACAAACAAACAAACAAACAAACAAACAAATATATAATTTGAACCCAAACTGATCCTGTGGACCAGTACATTTGGTTTAAATTTTTTGCTATCTTAATATCCTTAATATCTTATTTCTTTTTTAGTATTCCCAGATGTAATTAATCCAATGGATGACCTGTTTGCTTTGAAGGTTGTGCTTTATTTGTGGGAGTTTGTATAATGGCATGGTCTGAACTGTTTCTGATGTGAAGTGTGTCTTTCTAATAGGACAAGAGGAGAAAATCCCGCCCCTCTCCTTAATTGGCTGACTGAGATGTGATTGACACAGAGACAAATCTCAGACTCTTAGATGAGGCAGCTTCTCTGCCTTGGATCCTTCCAGTCTGGCACCCAAGGTTAAATCATTCAAATCACAATAAGACCTTTATAATTTATTCTAGCACAAATCAAATATAGTTTCCTTTACACTTGAAAAGTATGATTAATGATGAAAAATAAATAAATAAATAAAAAAACAACAACAGACACAACACACACATACACATACACACACAAAATATTTTCAGACTGTCAGTCATTGATGTTCACTGTTTTTCAATTAGACTACAGCCAGTACGTTTTAGCAGATTATTTTAACACATTACTTGCACTTGGTTTTGGTGGAAGAGAGTGTTATTTATTTATTTTTTGTGGAGGAAAGTGCTATGTCCTGACAGGTGTGTATGAATATATTAGGATGTGAATGTCTGTGGTCAGATTCTGTGAGTCAGACCAACGGGGAAGAAACTATCTCCTGCAAGAAGACTCTGATTGACAGAACAAAAGGGCCAGATGAAGTCATTCAACTTGGTGGGACAGGAAACAAGAAGCAAGTGTACTGTGGGTGTTTTTAGAATATGTGACTGATACACACACACACACACACACACACACACACACATACACACACACACACAGATACCACACACACAAAGGATGTATAGCCCCTGAGAATGACTCGGAGATGAGTGAGAGTGTGTGTTGTATTGTAAGGAGTGAGAGTGTGTGTTGTATTATAAGGAGTGAGAGTGTGTGTTGTATTGTAGGGAGTGAGAGTGTGTGTTGTATTGTAAGGAGTGAGAGCGTGTGTTGTGTTCTAAGGAGTGAGAGTGCATGTGGTATTGTAAGGAGTGAGAGTATGTGTTGTATTGTAAGGAGTGAGAGTGTGAGTTGTATTGTTTGGAGTGAAAGTGTGTGTGGTATTGTAAGGAGTGAGAGTGCATGTGGTATTGCAAGGAGTGAGAATGTGCTTTGCATTGTAAGGAGCGAGAGTGTGTGTGGTATAGTAAGGAGTGAGAGTGCATGTGGTATTGTAAGGAGTGAGAGTGTGTGTTGTACTGTAAGGAGTGAGAGTGTGTGTTGTACTGTAAGGAGTGAGAGTGTGTGTGGCTTTGTATGGAGTGAGAGTGCATGTGGTATTGCAAGGAGTGAGAATGTGCTTTGCATTGTAAGGAGCGAGAGTGTGTGTGGTATAGTAAGGAGTGAGAGTGCATGTGGTATTGTAAGGAGTGAGAGTGTGTGTTGTATTGTAATGAGTGAGAGTGTGTGTTGTATTGTAAGGAGTGAGAGTGTGTGTGGTATAGTAAGGAGTGAGAGTGCATGTGGTATTGTAAGGAGTGAGAGTGTGTGTGGTATAGTAAGGAGTGAGAGTGCATGTGGTATTGTAAAGAGCGAGAGTGTGTGTGGTTTTGTATGGAGTGAAAGTGTGTGTTGTATTGTAAGGAGTGAGAGTGTGTGTTGTATTGTAAGGAGTGAGAATGTGCTTTGCATTGTAAGGAGCGAGAGTGTGTGTGGTATAGTAAGGAGTGAGAGTGCATGTGGTATTGTAAGGAGTGAGAGTGTGTGTTGTACTGTAAGGAGTGAGAGTGCGGGTGGTATTGTAAGGGGTGAGAGTCTGTGTGGCTTTGTATGGAGTGAGAGTGCGTGTGGTATTGCAAGGAGTGAGAATGTGCCTTGTATTGTAAGGAGTGTGTGTTGTATTGTAAGGAGTGAGAGTGTGTGTTGTATTGTAAGGAGTGAGAGTGTGTGTTGTATTGTAATGAGTGAGAGTGTGTGTTGTTTTGTAAGGAGTGAGAGTGAGTGTTGTATTGTAAGGAGTGAGAGTGTGTGTGGTATTGTAAGGAGTTAGAGTGCATATGGTATTGTAAGGAGTCAGAGTGCATGTTGTATTGTAAGGAGTGAGAGTGAGTGTTGTATTGTAAGGAGTGAGAGCGTGTGTTGTGTTCTAAGGAGTGAGAGTGCATGTGGTATTGTAAGGAATGAGAGTGTGTGTTGTATTGTAAGGAGTGAGAGTGTGTGTTGTATTGTAATGAGAGAGAGTGTGTGTTGTATTGTAAGGACTGAGAGTGTGTGTGGTATAGTAAGGAGTGAGAGTGCATGTTGTATTGTATGGAGTGTGAGTGTGTGTTGTATTGTAATGAGAAAGAGTGTGTGTTGTATTGTAAGGAGTGAGAGTGTGTGTTGTATTGTAATGAGTGAGAGTGTGTGTTGTTTTGTAAGGAGTGAGAGTGAGTGTTGTATTGTAAGGAGTGAGAGTGTGTGTGGTATTGTAAGGAGTCAGAGTGCATGTTGTATTGTAAGGAGTCAGAGTGCATGTTGTATTGTAAGGAGTGAGAGTGAGTGTTGTATTGTAAGGAGTGAGAGCGTGTGTTGTGTTCTAAGGAGTGAGAGTGCATGTGGTATTGTAAGGAATGAGAGTGTGTGTTGTATTGTAAGGAGTGAGAGTGTGTGTTGTATTGTAATGAGAGAGAGTGTGTGTTGTATTGTAAGGACTGAGAGTGTGTGTGGTATAGTAAGGAGTGAGAGTGCATGTTGTATTGTATGGAGTGTGAGTGTGTGTTGTATTGTAATGAGAGAGAGTGTGTGTTGTATTGTAAGGAGTGAGAGTGTGAGTTGTATTGTTTGGAGTGAAAGTGTGTGTGGTATTGTAAGGAGTGAGAGTGTGTGTTGTATTGCAATTAATAGGAAGTACAAGGACAGACTCCTACTGCTGTAACTTAAGTTCATTCAAGAAATTCCAAGTCTGAATAGGTTATTTTGTGCTTATGTCTGCCTTGACTTCCTTCCTTTCAGATATCAAGAAACACACACACACACACACACACACACACACACAGACACACACTCTTTTATACAGACACATACCCTGGCTTTGACATGTCCTCTGCAATATATGCAAGTAAGAGTTCTTTAAGAATGGTTTAATATCTATGAAAATTCACAACAAACAGGAAAAAAAAAATCTTATCTTACAGTACAGCCGGAAAGACCGAGTAGCACCTGGGTTTCATAAACTCTGTGCTTTTAAAATGCAAGGATACTGATTTGTATGAATATAAAACTACATTTCCTGCACCTCTAAATGTCTGCTTTTATGCCCTGGATTTCTTTATCTCTATCTGTCTACAGTTATTCTATTGGGAAAAGAAAGTCACAGCGGTAAAAACCTCCTTAGCTTTAGTACTAAATAAGGTTCTTAATTCCAGCTCTTTGATACGCAAGCCGTTTTAAGGGAGAACAGCGAACAGTGGATGAAAATCCAATCTCTCTCTCTCTCTTTTTTTTTTTTTACTTTAGTTGTTCAAATCCAAGTGGGTCCCCTAAGACTGCAGCAGAGAGAAGTGGAGAACTCTTAAAGGAATGACAAAGCGTTCCGAATGTGTGAGGAAAAAAAAAGGACTGCCCCTTTGCTCATTGGGAATTCTGAGGAGGTCCCCCCACCCTGCACCCATAAGAATTGCCCTATCTGCCCTGAATGAGAAACTTAGACATCTACACTTCTACTGTCTTCGCTGCTCTTTCTGCCGTGAAGCTCTCTGTGCCGTCCGAGACCCAGCGGGCGTGCCCGGTCACCCCTCTGCAATACATCTGCATCTGCATTTGCATCTGCGTCTGTGCGCGTCTGCAGCCGCATCCGTGTTGCGTTCCGAGCTGCGCCGCTCTGCCCTGAGAGTAGAATGAGAAAACCACATGGAATTCTGGGAGAAAAAAAAACGTGGACAAACATACATACAAATGAGTGAATCTTTGTAATAATGTAAAAATAGAAAAAAGAAACCAAAACAATGTTTATTATTATTATTATTATTATTATTATTATTGTTATTATTGTTATTATTGTTATTATTATTGTTATTTTTTGGTTGCCTGTTGGATTGATGCAATAGATATTACTTCCTCCGTAATAACTGAGTGAAAATAATGCGATTTGGGTTATGAAGGGATATTGCTGATACGCAGACACAATTCCTAGGTCAGTGAAAGAGGCTCTATGAATCTGTATCATTGTCATATGACACACACCTGCTGATGATCATTTGCGGCCAGATGCAGTGTGGGGATCGATACGTCAGTAATGAATAATGGGAGTCAGGTGTTTATGTCAATACGCGGAGAGGGATGCATTGCACCCGCTATCGCTAATAGCTCATACAAGCTTGTTTAAGGGCTTCTATCCCCCTGTGGGTACATGGAAGTGGGAGTGCCAAGCATTCTAGAATCTGAAACGTTCCGAGAACATTCTGGAATATTCTGGAACAAGGCACAGACAGACATATAGCTGCCTTCGAATAATTCATGTGGTGTGCCTTTGACTGCAACAAGCCACAGAGTTGAAACAGAAATGTTGTCAGTTGTCAGTGTGGTCAACGGAGTGAAGCCTATATCCCCAGCCCCCCCCCCCCCCCCTTCCAGGAAACATCTATTGCATGCTAAATATAATAGATTTTCCCAAATTACCAGTGGTCGTGCCTTGAAAGAGCCCCACAGGTTTCATTTGTAATTGACATATTTGTACACTCTCTTACTCACCAAGTCTTTGTAAGCCGTGGTCTTACATTAAAGATGTCTTGTCAAAGAAAAAGGTACAGGCTGACATCGACAGGGCCGCTTCATGTCTCATGTCCTCTATAGACCCGTCTCTTTCCATTGACGGATATGCAAACCGTCCACCTCAGCCTGACATTAACAGAGTAGATCTCTGTCTCATGTCCTCTATAGAGCTGTGGTTCCCATGATATCTAAGCTGGCTGTCCACCTCAGCCTGACATTAACAGAGTAGATCCCTGTCTCATGTCCTCTATAGAGCTGTGGTTCCCATGATATCTAAGCTGGCTGTCCACCTCAGCCTGACATTAACAGGGTAGATCCCTGTCTCATGTCATCTATAGAGCTGTGGTTCCCATGATACCTAAGCTGGCCGTCCACCTCAGTCTGACTTAAATTTCATCATTTGCTTGAGATTTTTTTTTTTTTTTTTAGTCTTTTTTTTTTTGGTACCCATTTCCTCATGGCAGTCCGACTCTGAGAATCTCTCCAGTTGCTTTTGTCAGATAACCTAAGGTGTGCCTCAAATCCAAAAAATCTGGTACTGGTACCAAATACAAATGAGCTAGTCCTTTAGGTTAACTGTACGGACAATCGGTGGCTTAGCTTACTGAGTCCATTGATTTTTTCCCCCCTCATTAATATTCAGGGATTGGACCACCGTGCCCATCTTTGATCATCTCCTGCCATTTCCTGAGGAAAAAAAATGAAATAAAATAAAATAAAATAAAAAGTTTGAAACTTTGGAACCCAATTCCAAAGGGTCTATGGATCGAGGAGGAATTACCCATTTAACCCCGATTAATAATTCAATACTCCCATCCACACTCAGGATTGACTCACACTTTCGGTCCGGGAAGACAATCAAGAGGAATGGGAAGACTCCCTTTCCCCCATTTTATTTTAGCCTAATGATTATCCGCTAGGAGGATGTGATCAAACTCAGTTTACTTAAGGGAAGGAAGTAAGAAAAAAGAGGAGGAGTGGTCGATCGATAATGGGGAGAGACTTTGAGGAGTAGATTAGAGAAATCACGTCCTTAGAGATTGGTAACTGACAGACCCTCTTAATGTCTTTTCATTGAGCTATTGGAGTCTGCCAGTGCATCTTGGACGTAAATGTATTCATTTGCAATCATTTAAGGCAAAGTAACTTCAACCTTCAATTAGCAAATTGCCACTGGAAGCATCGCCATGCTGATGTATGGGTTTCTAATTTATTCACTTTTGTGGGGAAAAAAGAAAGATAAAACTAATTTTAAAAAAAGTTTGTTAAAGCCACTCTGAGAATTGGTTGCAGTTTGTTTGGGACAAGAAAAAGCCAACCAGATTGTTCTGACAAAAGCCTTCAGAGGAACAGAAAACATAAGCTCTAAAACTTAATGGAAAAACAGTGATTCTGCTTTTACAACACCTTACTTGTAAATACTCTCCTTCATAAGTCATTGGTTTCTCCATATCCCTGAAAACATCTGCAGCATCTGAAACTAAATGTAAGTTCTGTGTCATATTGACTTGTGTCTGAAAGCTACCCATGTTGATATTTGTTCCAGTTTTTTTTTTTCTGTCCTTTTGAAACCGGGCTCTTTGTTGAGTACATCTGACAAACAGCTGCGTGCCAGTCTCCTGTATTCAGTCCTGCTGAGTCATGTCCTATCAAGCCCCATCACGCCAGCTCTTCAGCTAATGGAAGTACACGCCATGAGAACATTCATTAACGTGAATAGAATGCTCTTCCCTCTCATCCTCTCTCTCTCTTTTTTCCTTCAGGGTCTTCGTCTGCAGTCTTCGGGTCTCCCGGGCATTTAGTTTCAGCGTGAGTTACATCTTGAACTTCAACAAGGACAAATTTCATCTAATTTGTGTGAATGAGTGGAGTGTGTTTGTGCAATGTGTGTTTTTGTTCTCAATGTTACCCCGTCGCAATTGATTCTTCCAAACAAACGAGGGCTGAAACAATTAAAAAAAAAAGATACATATTAAACAAATGGAAACTGAGCTTCCATATTAACAATGCGAACTTCACTTGTTGTGATTGTAAATCCCACTTGAGTTTATTTCATTAAGGGAGATGCTCCAAAATGATATCAGCCACCCTAATAGCTGTTCAGACTGCTACCACTTGTTACTGGACGCACGTGTGATTACCAATACATTATTAAACATACACACATGGAATTTCAGTCGAATGTCCTCTAACATTACTCTTGTTCTCGTGGTTCTTCTAGCCTGCAGGAGCTTTCTTGCAGACACCGGTTTCTCTGCATGGAGATGGACTTATTGAAAGCAGTCAGGGTCCCTGATGACTCATGCTGCAGGACCATCGGTTGTCCAGACCACACGTATAATAGAGCGTACCTCCTACTGTGTCCATCACAGACCAGCAGTCAACATGTACCTGCTGTGTACCTGGCAGCACATCAGATAGGGAATGAAGGGTCATCAGACAAAACAACAGATGCACATAAGTGACCTATTAAAACGTAGGACAAAACAAATATACATATATACATGTTACCCCTTGGTTTCTGTGGCTGAGGTCGTTTTTCTTAAATGTCACCAGTATGCCAGAGATAATTACAATGTTGCTTCAAAACATCCATTAAGATTTGCCATTAAGATAAAGGAGAATGCTGTTATTTTTATGGTTGAAGACACCACGACCAGTTTGCCGGTCCAGGGGGACAATTTGGTTTCAAGACAGCGGATTCAGGGAATTATCTAAAATAGCATGCAGTCTTTGGAAATGTCCCATCGTTATTTTCTCGGGTACCTGATGATCACGGTCTTCAAATGAATTGACCTGAGCCCTGGAAGCCGTGTTTTCCCTCCAGGTCGGAGTGACCGCTGTGGAATACTCAGAGGCTGCTGCAGCTTCACTCCATCACACACGTGCTCGGAATTCTCAACTCCGGAATGTCAAGCTGTCTCTGCTTCTCACGAGGGGGTGGAATTCTTTATACATAAGGAAGAAGAATCTCTTATGAGTCTTTACTGCTGCGGCAGTCCTGCGGTCATGGCAGAACGGCTGGGCATATTTTGACAGCACATATCATATCGAGAGATTAATATCCAACTAACATGCTGTGTGGATCAAAATTTTCGAAGGCTCGCTGTCAGAGCCGATGATGAAATCTCAATGAAATGACAATTAATTATTGTTTTACAGCAACAAGATATAAAAAATTGACATGCATTCGACCATTAGGCAGAGAAGAAATAACCCCAGCTCAAAAAATCTCTTACATCATAAAGGATAACTTGAATAAAAAATGTCAAGATAATGAAAGTTTCCAAATTCTCAGCTCTGACCGATGTGAAGAATGAAACTGATTCATACCCTAGGCTAGACTGACTGTTGTAATTTTGCACCAGGTGTTGGGAAAATATGTATTTTCTCTCTATTTAAATTATTGGCCCCGTACCCATACTCATTGGCGTCCTATTCCTGGATCCTTACTCTCTTGGTCACAAGGCTAAATCAACTGGTTAACTGAAACTAAACCAGCATGGCACCTGTGTAATGCTTTTTTTGGGACTGCTTCAATCCAGTCCTGTTTGGATCTCAGAGAAGGACACAAAGGCACAGCTCGCACTAGATTTGTGGGAGACAAGACCTTGTCAATCAAATGCGTATTCGTCAAAATACTGGCCTTATCAGCACATACTAACCTCGCAGACATGGCTAATAATGCTAATGCGGATTGCTACAGGCGCCTGGTAAAAAACTCAGCTAATTCTTGAACATGTAAATGGCTATAAATGCATTCAGGGAGGGAAAAAACCCCCCAAAAACGCTAAGGGCTTTCATAAAGCCGAGTCTACGTGTGTCTTTGTGCCCTGTGGTTGATTAAGAAGACCACTCAGGCATAAAAGAAGACTGCGTGTAACTGAAGGTGAGCAGAATCACTTCCTGACACACCGCTTTTAACACAAAAAATGATCAATAGCACCAATTTTCTGCCTTTTTCTTCTCAGATACCCGTTCTGTTTTATGAGGGGGGGGGGGGGGGGGGGCTTGTAATGAATCATGGTCCTGTTATTCCGCCTCTCACCCAGATTAAAACCTGGAAAATTAATATACTCTCCATCATGTAATGTTCTTTTCCCGCCCCGTTTTATTCTGCCCACACTAATGAAACTATTTTTTTTTTTTTGGAGAAACAAAATAATTAATTTAAGGAACAACATTTGGTTCAGTGGGCGATGATTACACACTCGCAAAGTGAGTACCCCCTTTTCTTTGTTTCCGGTCCTCGCTTTGTATGCAGAGTCTCTTTGACTTCCCCTCTGTAAGAAAAGACAAAGGCAAACTCGTATTGTTTGAATTCTGTATCCGACCCTGTGACTAATTGGGTTGACTCATCATTTCCATTTAAATGTAAATCTCAGCCTCTATCATGCTCAGCCTCTATCATGAGATAATGTTTGTTGTAATCTAGGCAAAAGTATATTGAAAAAGCTTAGGCGGAGCGGATCGCTCTGTAATCTAACTGAAGTTCAAAATCTAACTGCATGCCACCCCCCCCCCCCACCCCCCTCTTTTTCTTTTTTTTGGACAGGAGAAACACTCTTTGTCCTCAGTGAGCTGATTAGAGAGAAGCATGAATGAATAGGGTGTAGCTTTACTCCTTGTGGAGACTTATCGCAGAAGTATCATTTCACTAATTCTCTCTAATAGCACATGCTATAAACAGCTATGACACTTGTATAATAATCTTATGATTGTATTCCTGAAGCCAAAGTGTAGGTTTACACAATGTGTACAGAAGGTAAGTGTTTTACAAATTTATGGAAAAGGTAAGACATGATCACAAATATGATTTAAATCTTAAATTCTCACGGCAGGAAACTTATGCCTGCTTTAGTTTGCAGAAACACTGGTTTTTCATCTTAAAATCTGGCTAGATTTAGTCAGAAACAGAACACAACATCTAGTTGACGGTACAATAACTTGTGAGTTCTGTTTGTTTTTTGAGTTTGTGCGCATTTCATTTCTCCAGAGTTGAATTTGATTCAGCGATGGTTTTCAGTAGCTTTTTAGCATGAGAAGGTGAGTTACTGGCAGAGAAAGCCTGCGCTGGACTCCGCACACCTAGACGAATTGAGGTGGATGAAATGTGAGAATAAGATTACAGAGTAGCTCGACGTACCAGATTCCGTGGTAGATGAAAGTGCCAAACTGGGTAAAAACAGAGAAGAAAAAAAAGAACAAAAAGGAAAACGCTAAATTAATAAGTAACATGCTATTGATTCAGTCAAGGTAATGAGTTCACATCATCTTTCCAAGTAGATTTCCCAGTGAGATAAAAAGCATCAGCAAGTGTACAAATGGACTGGTGCCACACTAAGATGAAAACATAATGAATGCTTTGAGGAACAAAAGATGAACCTTTCTTTACCTGAAATGGTTTGAAATGTGAGTTGTACATCTTTTATCAAACCATTCAAAAGCGGGAAGCTGTTGCATTAAACATTTGAGTATTGTTCCCGATCGATGGTAATAAGCGCTTGTGTACATGACAGTAGGATTGATGCATATCAAACAGGTTCACTTCCCAAGTTTTCACCATGCGTATTATGCATAGTGTCTCGATTTAGCTGAGGCTGGACCCTTGGAAGGCAGCAGCTTCGTCTCTGACCTTATGAAAAACCCTTTGGGCTCTCTTCATAATTTAAGAGTGTACAGTAATCACGCCACACCTTTGGAAAAAAAAAAAAGATTGAATAGGTCTTTGGGAAATTGATTTTATGAATCATCATCTCTGGTAATTATGAGTTTAGGAAAATCCGAGAGGTCATTTGCAATTTGATGATACCATTCATTCTGTGATATACTGTTGGTGTTTGAGAATGACATTTCTGTGGAATGAATAACGAATCTACTCACTAACTAATCTAATCTAACAGGACTAATACCATTCTGAACTTCACAGGGACAGCGACAGGAAACACACAGTGACAAAGCTTTCATTGATTGTTCAGATAGCAATAAAAAAAAAAGACGTGACATAACTACTTAAAAATGTATTTACCTCCTACTTGTTGTCGCTCTTTTCATCAGTGGCCCCTGAAAAGCAAAACACTACTGGAATTTAGGACAAGAAAACAAAGACCTGAAAGACTGAACTGACGGACCTGAATGACTGAGTCTTGCACTTCACTGGTCTCATGTGCTGGCACGAACCATCCCAGCATGTTAGAATCTTTATTTATCCATTTATTTATTCATCTCCGCTCTACGGGACCGTCAAATCTCTCCTCGTGGAGGCCTGTGGCGTGGCGTCCGTTTTGCGCTGAGGGCATGAAGTCGCCTGGTGTGTGTTTCCACATTCTCTCACAGTGACGCCAGCAAGAAGGTCTCTGATACACACACCGAGAATTAATGATTTACTCTGTGGGCTTCGGGCCTTCCGACGACCCAAGAATCCTCAAAAGGACGAAACTGAAAGATTTGCTCTCACCCCCCCCCCCTTTTCTCTCCTTACTAACCAATTTATCGTGAAGAAACGAGATGGGTCACTTTGAATGGAGACAGAATTAATTCAGACCCAGTCTCTGTTCTTATTTTTCTTCTGAGACAACAGACAACAAATATACAATGCTCTGTCAAAACAAAATCTTCTCAAAGATGATGGCAGTTGAATCACAGGTAAACAAGAGTATAGCTTATGTCTGACAAAAAAAAAAAAATATTTATTGATATATCCTGAGGTGGTCTAGGATGTGTACAAAGAGAGGAAAACAGTATATAAACAACACATAATATATAACATATATAAGCAACATATAACTCTAAACACCGTATGTCTACAAAAGAGTCATGAACATCTGATTTGGCCATGTGCATGCAGGCCATGTGCAGCTCCTTATCAATATTTTAGTTAGGTGTGTTATGGCACTTTGCGTGTGTGTGTGTGATTAATTATTCAAATCACTTTATCTTAAGGATAATGTAGGAAGAGGATGATGGTCCAGTCTGTTTGGAATGACAGCTGGGGTCAGTGATCCTGGTGCTCAATCCTTTCCTGGTGTTCCCGGGAATCTTCACCAGCCTGTCTGCTAGTTAAGGTTATTCCCATTGATATCTTATGTATGAGTGTCTGTGTGGTATATGTGAGAGAGAGAGAGAGAGAGAGAGAGAGAGAGAGAGAGAGAGAGTCTGTCCATTTGCGCATGTGTTCAGTCTTCTGCAGGCAAATGTTACTTGTCTAAGATTTACATTTTTACAAAAAAGAAAAATAAATCCTGCTGTTGAAGAAGAAAACAATGTCATTTGCTGTTGACATTGACAAGGTATGATGTTTTGTTGGTAACACTAAAGACAGCAAATGGTGAATGACAAACAGCCTTCATCAATTCACACCAGCCAGCGCAGTTATTTGGAAAGATGATTTTTGCTATAGAAAGTGTCTCTTTCTCCTTCAAATTTTTAAACCAGGAGAGAACACACACACACACACACACACACACACACGCACACACACACACACACACACACACACAAAAAAAACTCAATACGAAATTCATTCTCCAGAGGCATGCTCAAAACATGTTTGTGAGATTTCACTTATTGTACACGTTTTGTAAACCAACTTGATATTTCTAGGCTACGTTGGGCCCATGGTAAACTTCTGAACCTGTCTTACAGTTCCACGTTTGGAACGTAACCAGCTTCTTCTCGTTTTCCTCTCTTCTCCCCATTCTTTTTTCTCTTGAAACCTCTGGAAAAAAAAAAATAATAAAGGCTAAACATTGGGTCGCTCACATAAATTTGGGCCCTTTTCTCTTTGCTGAGGGGATGCAGGGACATTCACAGTGGCGTTCAGTCAGCGTCAGCTCTTCGCCTCGGGCGTGTGCATTGTCCAGCTGTCAGAGACCGTTTTTAACTTCATGCTGTTTTTCCAGTAGTAGATGCCTACAAACTGCTTCGAGACGTCGGCCTTTTGCTCTTCTATCCCCCTCCCCTTCCCGGCTCTTTTCTCCTCAGGAACGACGGAGACGGCCCCGCGACGGAGAGGATCGGGATCGGGATCGGGATCGGAACGCCGCCCCCGTGTCACGCTCGGCCCTGACATGTGACGGCTGAGATGGCTGAGTTTGAACGGAGCTGTTTTGATGGGAAGTGAGAAGCTGCCGACCCCCCACAAAGAGACCTCCTACGGATCAAGGTCACGCACGATATCATGGAGGGAATCAGAGAGTGCCGGAAACGGCTCTTAAATGAATCATTTGACACAGCAGTGTTTTGTGGTATAGAATGGCTTGTAGGAGCCGTGCCACTGAGCCTCTGAATGGAGCCTCTGTAGAGGAGTGACTGAGAAACAGTAGTGGTGATGAAACATGTGTAAATAGAACCTATGCTGTAGAAGACACCAGCACAACACGCTTTGAAACTGGAATCACAGAGTCTTAACAACAGAATGTACAACTGAAACTGAAACAAAAAGAAAGTTTCCTCTCAAGGCAAATGCCTGTTTAAATGACTTTTTAGGGGTTTGATTTTTCTTACAGTATCAATTATGTTTTCACATACATTGTGGTTTCTGTCATAAAAAGGGCGCTGTCATTTTTAACTCAATCTCATATTTAGAGTGTAGAAAAGAATATGATCAGAGATTTATTTGAAAGCAATATGCATTCTTTGCGTAGTACTAGTGTCAATGATAGATGTGTAAAATTTCCATAAAAACAGGAAAAAAATATAAATAAATAAATAAATGAATGAATAAATATTATACAGTTTCTTTTACAGAGCAACTGCAAAATGTGCTGTACTCCACTGGGAATCTGGATGGTTTTTTAAAACAGAAGGATTTTAGCATAGTACCCCTCAGCCCGTGATACTGTACCCCACTGGTTTCTCAAGGGGATCCTGCACTTGTCAGTTTTTTCTTTTTTCCTTTGTATTTCTCCTGAGATGAACAACCAAGCCATATATGCTGAACTGTATGACTGACATAGACTAAATCAATCCAACAGGGATTCCCCATTCTGGAGACACCCCTGGTCTCTAGCGATGGGGGGTGGGGGGTGGGGGGTAAACATCAAACTGCATAGGAGTGCCATGACAGAAAGCCTATTCAAGTTTTGATTCAATATATCTGGGAAGCCAGCCATGACAACATACGTGACCTGACTGGTTGCTAGGATGAACGGTCACCGTGGCAGCACGACTGGTTGGCGACATGGAGTTTTTGAAGGAGCCAGTTTATGTATTTATTTATTCTTTATTCTTTTTCTTTGCTGCCTGTGATTTTTGTAAGTCTATGTCTCAGATGGCTGTAAACTCAGACACGTGTGTTTGCCGATTGCTAATTTTCAGATGGTTGCTGATTACAAGTACCGTGTTGTCAAGTGATGCAGAGAATGTAATGCTATTCACTCAACTATTCACTCAGCACATTCCCCTGGGCAGACAGAGGGGTGGGACTCCATCCAGGAAAAAGTCGGTCAGTTGTGATCCAGTGGTTTCCAGAGCACTTTGAGGCACAGCTGGGACACAAAATGCAAATTCCAGATGTGGGAAGCACCTGTGCATTGGAAAATGGTACTTTAAGCAACGTGGATGTCTCATGTTTTGGAAACGCTCCTGCTCTTTTCTATACTGTTGCATCAGGCAGGAAAAAAAAAGAAAAAAAAAAGAAAAAAAAAAAAAACAGAATCTTTTTAATTGGCCTCAGTGCCAGACTGCACACAGTTAAGCGAATGCAAAATTTCGAAACACCTTCAGGCAGACTGAAATTTCTATGCCTCTAATTGCAACGATGACTTGCTGCTACATTCCATTGTTGTTAAGGTCAAGGCTCGATGAGACCTTTGAAATACTATAAAACATTTGATGTTGTGTTTTCTGAATTCCCTGGGTGGGGGTTGGGGATGGAGAACATGCAGCGAATTTCCTTAAAGACAGGTTCGAGCCGCGGTTCTGCTTCTCATGTGTCCGAGTCGAGTCTGAACGAGGCTTCGGGCGTATCGTTTAACGTGGGCCACGTCTCAGCCGTGGAGAGTCAAGTTTCCTGTCTGGTCTGGACTTCCAGAACTTTATTTAACCTCTCTGTAGTATATTGACCTCCATTGATCCGTTTCTTCTCAGGCGTTTTAAGGGACGGTCATTGAAGCAGTCCTCCGTGGCCAGAGTAGATGTTTCTGAAGTCGGCCGTGACTGATGTCGCACCACCTTTGAATCACTTCTCTGCACAGCTAACAGCTCCACCAGGATTACCCGCTAAAAGGATCTTTGCATCTACTTTTGAAAAAGAAAAAAAAAGAAAGGAAAAAAAAAATGTTTAGTTTCAAGTGTTGCAATGAAAGTTGGAAGGCCTCAATCAAGCAAATTTTTTTTTTGTTTCTTTTTCTTCACAAAAATGATGTGTTTCGCTTTTTTTTTTTTTTTTGCCTTATTTTTTTTAGCCATTATCCAGTCCTTTTGTTATTCCTTTTTGTCACTTTTGTTTAGAGTTTCGACTCAATCCCTAAAGTCGTTAACTTTGCCGAAAGCTACAGCTCGAGCGCATGGGAGGGGGTTGAGGAGGAGGAAGAAAAAAAAGAAAAAAAAAAAAAAAAACGAGGCAAACTCATTGTGTTGGTTTCTTTTTCTAATCCCCCCCCCTCCATGGGGTAAAGAGGAGGAAAGAAAGAAAACCCCGTTCATAACCCTCCCAATCGGAAACAAAGGCTGCTGTGCGCTCACGGGTATCTGAGACACACACGAGCCACCACGGGTTTACAGTTCCACACAGCACCTGCTGTGAGATAATCAAAACGTATCCTTTCATTTCATACATTTGTTCATTTTGTCGAGAAAAATTTGTCTTTCTGATGTTGGTATTTACTGATAATAGACCTTTGTTTTTTTTTTGTTTTTTTTTGGCCTTTGTCGAAAATAATCAAATTCACATGTTTTTTTTTTTTTTTTCTTTGGACAAAGGTTGTTAGAATAAAATTGATGCATTGTTGTCATGAAGGCTCGTGAATCTGCATGTGTATATGTGTACACGTACATGTGAACGCAGTATGTTATCCTGAGAAAAAAACCAAAACAAAACAAAACATGATTCACTTGATGGGTTAAAGTCACTCAAGAATGCATTATTAAAGAGATGTTTTATTCATGTTTTGATGAACCATCAACAATCAAGTTCTCAAACTGCCATGAACAGAAATGATCAATCAATGTTCAAATCATGTGAAGCAGTAAGCCAGGGGTTACGCGGAAAACGCTCCTTTTGCGTGTATGACTTTGATAATCACAGGGGCTGATTTTGCATCACGAGAATGTAGCCAAGGGTTCTCTGTAGGTACAGTAGCGGTGTGTAATTAGACTCACGATATTTACAACCTCAATTAACTGTGTGATTTAAAAGCCAAGACTTGAGGGGGCATTTGATTTGGCACATGTGCAAGATTGAGGCTGCAGTGATGGTCCCCTGGGCTTTCAGGTGGATCCAACACAGAAGAAAAATGGTGAGAGAATGTGTGTGTGTGTGTGTGTGTGCGTGCGAGAGAGAGAGAGAGAGAGAGCAGTGAGCATGACTGGTATCAGTTGTATTTGAATTCAGCTGTGAAATGGGAGAAGAGAGAAGAAGGCTTGTTGAATTAACAGTCAACCATGAAAGTGGTTATCGAAGCTTGTTTCGTGAATGAGAAAAAAAAAAAAACAGTCAAGTAATTAGACATGCTAGACATTCAATTACCTCCGCCATATGTTAGCGTGTGAGCGTGCGTGTGTGTGCATGTGTGCTCATGTGAGTATATATACAGACATACATACATCCGTGTTGTACACACACACACACACACACACGCACACACACATTTTTAAAAGTTGACTTACATCTTTTTTTCTGGCATTCCCTGAACTATTTTTTTTTTTTTTTTTTTTGGTTTGAGACACTAGTTGCTAGTCTCCATAGGCCAAGTGAAGTAATGGGTTCCAGTCAGACATATTTCGCTTCTCTGGCCTGTTGACTGGTTCCTTCTCATATCGTCTTTTGGAGCATGTGTCCAGCCAGACTGAAAATTGCTTTTTCTCACAGCAGCTGTGTCATTCTTAAGCTGGGCCAGCCTGGGAGACTGATGAAGGCCTCTTACATTGAGGAGTCCAATTGCTTTCTATGACATCCTTCACACCGCTGGTCTTATTGCCCAGTCCTGAAACCGTTGCTCTGATCAGATTACGTGTGTGGTCTAACTGAGATTAATATTCATGTGTGAAACGACCCATTGACAATCAACATCGACTGATCTAAACCGTGTGTGCAAATTAGCGTTCTGTTCGAGCTTATTCATTTCAGCCAGTGCTCTTAAAAAAAAATAAAAGTCAGTAATATAACGCAAGTGCCGGTTCCTAAAGACATAGCTTTTTTTTTGCACCGCGAAGTCGTTTTAATGCAAAGCTAAGCAAGAAAAGTTCAGTGGACACACTAAAGACAAAACTAAATGAGTCACCACTGAAACGCTCTGAGGCAGATCCAATAACCACAGACACTAAAATCAGACAATGCATGAGTGGCAAATATAATGTAGCAAATGTGGTACACTATACAAAACATTAAATATAACAATACAACGTAATAAAAACAAAAGCAAAGCGGAAGGAGAGAGCTAAATGCTTGGTAGTAAGTAGACTAAGGAAAACGGAAAGCTCTCATTCTAATTGAACAAGAAAAAAAAAACCAACCCAGATATCTATTTTTTTTTTCGGTTTATTGGAATGCAGTTTGTGTCTGGGCAGTGCTGGCCAGAGTTAGGAGACTCTTTCACCTCTACGGTGGTGAAATCTCCAAGGCAACAAGGCATGGACTTAGGCTTGTCGATTGCATGAATAACTCGGAGGTTTCGGGGCGGTTTGGGAAGAGTAGCGTGTTGGCTCATCAGAGAGCTCAAGAGAGCCCAGCAGCAGAGAATGTTTTGCAGGCAGGAGGTTTGGGGTTAAGGCGTTAGGTTCAGGTGGGCCATCCAGTTGGGCATGTCAGACAGACAGGTGAAGACTTTCTTGGTGATCCTGAAGGCCAGGGAGTGGGACGAGACGGAACGAAACAGTCGAGTGAGTTCGGCAACAGCCATACTGAAGAAAAAAACATTTGATTTGGAAACAGAACAGAGTGATGTTGTAGAGTTAGACAAAAAAGACCCCAAACAAACAAACTAAAACAAACAACCCCCCCCCCCAAATAACCCCAAAAACACAGGGCTGAGCACTGACCTTTGGGAACACCTGTGGAGGGACTGCATACTGATCTTCCTGTAACCTTGAAGGACCCCCCCCCCTCCTCCAGGTACGACACTGGCCGGGAAACGGTAGAATCCCAATTCCCATACCTGTCAGTTTTTAAAATCAGCACCGCCATCGATGGTTCACCGTTTCAAAGGTCACAGGCTAGGAAAGGTCAGAATGGAGAATTAGGAGGTTTCTCTAAGTGTCGGACCACAGAGCAGACTGAATTCAGCAGGTAGTCTTGTATTCTGATTGGCTGATGTCTAGGTCCAGGATAGTTGACTCACGGTTCATTCGAGCGTTACCTTTTCTGTAAAATACAGAAATGTAGAACTTATCCTAAAATTTGGAGTTGTATTACCACTATGTTGAGTAAAAAGTTGAAATGGGGCAAAAAAAAGACCAACCCCCCCCCCCCCCCCTCCCGAAAACAACCATAAAGTGTACTATCATAACTGTCCCCCAATGGAGTTTTTTGGCTATTTGGATTTTTGTCAAAACATTGCTGTGACCTGAAAATTTAAAAAAAAATTGAAGAAGAAAAAGAAAAAGAAAAAGAAAAAGAAAACTGGTGTTCGTTACCCTTATTTAAAACATAAAAATGGCAACACATGGGTAAAAAACACAGAGCAAAGCATTAAATATATGTATGTGTGTGTGTGTATATATATATATATATCTATATATATAGATATATAGATAGATAGATAGATAGATAGATAGATAGATAGATAGATGGATAGATAAGTAACACCCTAGCATCCGTGGAGGCTATATAAATCTGGGGATTGCTCTTCACTAACTGAAGGAAAACTGTCATAGGAAAACAAAGCTAGGCTAATTCAGTCACACTCATGCTATGCAGCTGCTCTCATTCAAAACAAGCACATCCATCTTCAGGATATGGCTTTGACTGGCCACTGCAGCTTTCAGTTCAAATCAGACAGCAGCTCTGAAAACTTTGGAGTCCAGTTTGTTTGTTGTTGTTTTTTTTAAAAATATTTGTTTTAATAAGGTGGGGGGGGGGGGGGGGGGGGGGGGGGAGAAAAGAAAAATATAAAGTACGTAATATATATTTTGGGCAGAGATCAAAGCGATGGGTGAAAGAAAGTGGAATGACCTGATTACCAAAATTATCGACTGGAAGAATATCTGTGTCAGGGAGAGATATGTAATCAGGGATATGAGTCACCTCATATTGTTAGGAGGGCATGGATGACTCTTTATGGAAAAGGTCTTTTTTTAAACTGTATGATAGCTGCATTACAAGTGTATGTTACGTTACTCGCGAAACATGTTTTTTTGTTCATGACATAGATAATGATCAATTTTTAGTTTTTTTTTCATTTTTACTTGTAAACTTATACCTTAAAAAAAAACAAAAGAACCCAAAAACAAAACAAACAAAAAAACCATGTCCATCTTGTTTTATAAATCTGGACCTTTTGAGTCATGACTATTAACTGTTCTAGTAGTAATTGCGAATTAACTGTCGACTTTTACAACAACATTTAGCACCTGACATACGGTATGTAAATATGATGTTGTGTCACACAGAGTAGCTTTGCTGCTGTAGAGAACCTGTACAGTGGTGACAGACTGCAGAGAAAGGGCAACCCTCCTCAATGTCACTCTCCCATGCTGAAAATCCATGCTCTCTTACATGGTCAGTCTGTAGGCAGACTGTTCTCTCTGCTACACCCACATGACCCTGAAGTCACATGGTCTGCCTGGTCACAAGGCTGACCTCAGTCTGTTTTTCACTCAGAGGCAGATACAGAGTGTGACATTTGCTTGGGAACATCTACCAAAAGAAAGAGATGGATTACGATTGGTGAAACATCTATTAAGCAATAGATCGATTATTATTGGCTGAACACCTCTTAAAGAAATAGATGGATTATGATTGGTCGAACTAACTGTGTGACATATCAGTGTTCTGATATATCTAGTGAAAGCTAAAGCTAAAGTTAAATTCAGTTGACTTCACATAAAGTTTAGTCACATAACCTTATAAACACTGCTGCTTAGCTGTGTCACATAAAGTTTAGTCACATAACCTTATAAACACTGCTGCTTAGCTGTGTCACATAAAGTTTAGTCACATAACCTTATAAACACTGCTGCTTAGCTGTGTCACATAAAGTTTAGTCACATAACCTTATAAACACTGCTGCTTAGCTGTGTCACATAGAGTTTAGTCACATAACCTTATAAACACTGCTGCTTAGCTGTGTCACATAAAGTTTAGTCACATAACCTTATAAACACTGCTGCTTAGCTGTGTCACATAAAGTTACACTAACAAACAGTCTCTTAAGAAAAAACTTTAATTTATGTACCAAAGTCAAAGCAGCAGTATTTTCACAAACAGTTGAAAGAACTGTTCAGTTCACTGAACAATTAGGTTATTATTGTTTTTATAGATTTTTGAAAAGGGGAGAATAGTCCACACTTGTTATGCACATATATCATAATACTTATTGCTACAAGGAAGATGTCCATATGAAATTTAATGCGATAAAACATTCCATTTGCAAGTCATACATTTTATTTATTCAGTTACATACATATGTATGCATGTATGTATGTATGTATTTACTTACACTGTGATAGAGACATCAGTCTTTAATGTTATTGCAGAAAGTGTATGGGTTTATCTGGAGGCATGAAATGTCTGGAAACCGAGATCAGTAAGAGATCAACAGTGTGATTTTTCAAGGAAGAGCATCACTGACCGACGATGAGATTAAACAAACAAACACACACACAAACACACAAACAAACAAAGAAACAAACAAAACCATCAGGTGCGTCGTATACTGAAACTAGTTGCATAGACATACAAAGGTTAATAAACCAGTGCAGCGTAGGCAACAGATGGCAGAATCTTCCAAAATTCAGATGTTTACACATTAATATGAAGCGCTAAGTAAACAGCCTGAGAGGGCTAGCCAGGCAGCGTCAGGAGTCCCGATTTAGATGCGTCTTCCAAAAAGAAAAATCAACTGTACAGTAAGTGCTGAATCAAACGGGCCTCTGAGGTGCTGTCTCTGTGGCAAAGACAGCTCCGCTGACCCAAGTTGAAATCACACGTGACTGGCCCAGGGAACAAAACAACCTTTAAATAGCTTAGAGGTAGGACTGCTCACGTCAGGCCCTCCAGGACCCCGAATCCCGCCGCTTTTGGGCTTCACAACATAATCAGTCTCTATCCGTGACACACGTGTTTGGGCTCTGTGGCCAATCACAGACATTCATTCTTCATTCATTCATTTTCCAAGACGCTGATCCTAATTAGAGTCACAGAGGCGTGGAAACAAAATAACACCAGGACTTATGGATGTGGAGGTCTGAAATCAACACACCCTGCTTCAGGATCCTATTTTTTATTGTGTAAAAATATGATTATTAATCTTATTCATCTTTAAAGGCAGGTTATATGTTTAGTCGCTTCTCTGTGCTCAGCAGATAAAATATTCTAAATGAATGTCAAGTCAGGGCTACAGGTTCTGGGCCCCGTCTTACCCCTCCTCTTTTCTCTCTCTCTCTCTCCCCCCTCTGTTTCTTTCTTTCTTTCTTTTCTTTTTTTTTTCCTCCTCCAGCTGCCAGTGTCATGTTCCGGATCAACGCTTGGGCCAGATAGCTGCCTGCACAACCTGAGACTACACTCTCTCTCTCTCTCTCTCTCTCTCTCTCCCCTCCTCTTTCTCTCTCTCTCTTCTGCTCCTTTTCTCGGCAGGTTCATCTCTGCTGGTGCCCAGAATCTGAGTCTCACTTGCTCTCTTTTCTGCACACCTCCCTTGCTCTCTTACTCTCTCCTCTCCATGTCTAGAGGCTTCTCTTCTCTGCTGCTGGCCAGACACCCCTCTCATGCTCTCTCTCTCTCTCTCTCTCTCTCTCTCTGTCTCTCTGTGTCTCCTTTCCTGCCGCTCAGAGCTCTGCTGTCAAGTCTCTCTCAGCCTTTCCAACGTCTCCTGTCTTCCGTGCCCGAGCCTCCTCCTACCTCCCCCTCCTCCCTCTTCCTCTCCTTCTCCCTCTAGGCCGTGTAAGACCCTTACCCTTTCATTATTCCGTTCAGCCCTCTCACACTGGCTCATACAGCGTGAGCTCTCTCTCTCCCAGAGACTCACTGATTTCCCCCTCATCAGGAAAAGGCCTCCTGTGAAAGGTCAGCACACCTTCGTCTCCTCTCCACACTTGAACAAGCTGCGTCACCATACAGGAGGGAGCCGTACCAGTCGTCTGAAGGGCACCGCACGCAGGAGGTATAATGTATAATGGTGCCAGTGATTCAAGGTTTGAGTGCATGGGAGCGAACGGGGAGGTGCTATGGTTTTTTCGTTGTTTGAAATCTAAGGTCTAGGTTTGAGAATGGGTTCCGAATGTACCAAATGAAAAAAGAAAAAAAAAAAAACAACAACAACTAAACAAACAAACAATATCTGTTCTACTTTGACTTCGGAAAGATAAAAGAAAAAAAAAAAACAACAACATTACTTTGAGATTTTTATTCAGATTTATTCAAATCACCATCATGATTTGTTTTGGATTGTACCCACTCTATGTCCTCTTAAGATATATACGAAACAGCACGTCCCGGAAGCGTTGTATCTGGTGCACTGATGGCTTTGGCTGTTGAATACTGAGAACCCTCCGGAACACGAGCGACTGAGAATGAATTTCTCCTCTGACAGATTTTGCTTTGACAAGCAGACAGTCAACACAATCACGCACCTCTTCGCGTCTCTGTGAGATCGCGGTGGTCGGCCCATCCAGACGCCGGCGAATCTTTTCATCTCTTTGCCGAGGGTTTTTTTTTTTTTTTTTTTTTTTATCCCCACAAGGGTCTTGTGGGGGTAAAAATAATATCCTTACATGTAAAGCAATAAGTCGGCAATTGCATTAGAGAGAGAAGGATCAATAAATCATCAGAGAAGGCCGTCGGATATGGCTCTGTGGATCTGCGCCGTGCCTAGGCATTCGCAGCGTATGATTCACGAGTTGTTTACGGTCAAGTTTATCCGTAATTACTACAATTATTGGGCACGTTGGAAACCGTATATTACGTAAAGACAGATTCTATTATAATGTGTTGAGTTTCACTAGTTAACGGAGCTGATTTAAAGCCACGCCACGGGGGTTCTTGCATAATTTACGCGACAGTATACGCCATAACACAGCATGGAAGTCGTTTATGATCCGTCATCTCGCGTCAATACTTACAACGTCGACTGTGGAGCAAATTGCCCGTGCAGCTACACATTCACATGAAAGATTATAACTTGTGTAGGAGAACTAGGGGAAATTGATCTTAGTCTCATATTTTATTCATTCTGCTTAACACCCCCCCCCCCAAACACACACACACACACACACACAACCAACAACCCCCCCCCCCCCCAGACCTTCTCTGTCCTTTCTTCAAGACATATTTGCACATCTCCTCAGCCATAACGCTTGTTGTGGTCTTTCAACTTTCCCTAATGTGATTTAAAGCGTTTTAACAGTTCTGAGGATGGTTTGGGACTGTTTTTGGGCCGTACCATTACAGAATAAAGGAGAGGTGGGTAGGATGATATAGATCTCTTTGGAGCTAATTAGTACATATCCAGTGGGTAGTCTTTTCACGCTGGCCTCAGCTGGAAGAGAATTTTAATTCGCTTGGCTTAATTGGCGAATGTAAATAGAAGTCCAATCAAAAACAACACGCTGCGTGCTACCAGCAGATCTCTCAACACATTTCACGTCGAGTAAAGATTTTTTTTTTTTTGCCTCCACTAGGCAGTGACTTGTCCTCCCACAATGTGTGTGGTTCCCCAACAGGGAAGAGGTCACCACACAGCTGTGTGTACCTTTCACTGCCGGTTACCCCGGAAAACTCAGTAGAGTTTTAGAATCTGACCACCTCGGAAACCACACATATTCATACTGTCTTTTAGTTACTGATGAAACTGTAGTTCTAACTCCCCCAAACCTCCACCCCCCCCACCCCCGGGCCCACTCAACTAGCCTCCACTGTGAGAATGAGAGAG
This sequence comes from Chanos chanos, assembly GCF_902362185.1. Classification (NCBI taxonomy): domain Eukaryota; kingdom Metazoa; phylum Chordata; class Actinopteri; order Gonorynchiformes; family Chanidae; genus Chanos; species Chanos chanos. The sequence continues at coordinate 4,181,072 of NC_044508.1, read as the reverse complement.
ACATCATGACACCATGCAAAATGAGACTACGCAGAAGAGAACAAACTCCCTTTTTTAAAACCTGACTCCGACTCCGCTCACTGAGAGTCGTCTTGTCAAATCATTTGCAGTGAGAACCCCCGAAACGTTTAATATCGTTTTGTGAGAATATAAGTACAAGTGCGGTAATTTTTTTTTTTTTTTTTTGAAGCAGAGGTCTTCCCCAGTTAGCTGTTAGTAGACTAATTGAATTAAGTTCTGTCGCTTCACCACGTAGGAAGCCGTCAGAAGTATCATCAGAAGCAGAGAGCTTTCCGGAAGGCTTGCTCAGTGTCTTCAGGGTAATCGGAATATGGAGACGCTTTTTGTTGTGCAAACCTTTATATATTATCAAAACGCGACAGTAATAATTACATTATTCAATACACAGGCTACTGATTGATGTGTCTAACAGTCTAACAGTTTTTTATGGAGTACCTGTATTTAATGACAAGGTGTTATTAAAAGGCTAAGATACAGTTCTCCGTCTCATTTCAAATCATAGGGTGATTTTATATATATATATATATATATATATATATATATATATATATATATATATAATGGAGGTGGAATGGGGCTTCACTTTGTCAGTCTGTTTGGCATATTGATGACATGACTGCAGGCATAACTAGCATTAGTCTCCCTTGTGTGTCGGCTCTCAAATTATGGATTCCATAAAGAGATTCTCTGCCTGCCGCTTCTCTTCATATTTCAGGTTTTTTTTCTTTCTTTCTTTCTTTTTTTGTAACAAGCTGCTTCAAGCTACAGGCATTTCTGTAGGTGAATGTGTTTCCTCCGTTCTCCCGGGCTTGGAGCACTTGCAGAGGAGCTGAGAGGAGTCAACTGGAGGGGGAGGGAAAGGTTGTGGAGGAAAGAAGAGGTTTGTTCACCTCCTTTGGGAGCTAAGTCAGCTTGCAAAACAAGGCCTGACAGTTTCACATCACAGTGGCAAAAGAGCAGCAACGGGATACCAATTTGGAATATGCAAATGATATGTAGATTAGATTAGATTTGATTGGTTCATCTAAATTCCGCTGGCTTGTACCAGCCCTCCTCTCATTATGATATAATGAAGAACATATTGCTAATCTACTGTTCTCTATCAGTGAGAAATCCAACCATTTTCCACAGTTTTTCAAATGAGTTTTTTTCTCCTTCCATAATCAGATACATATGACACACATAATATATAAAAACAAACTTTTCAACACAGGTTCATGGTGTATTCTTTGATAAATCTCTCAGTATACCTTATTTAAGATATAACGTCCCCTGAGGTGTAAGACTGTGTGTCCCTACTGAGAATAGGTGTTTGAATCAGTGTTGAAGGTTATTGTAATGTCAGTGTTTTGTAGATGCACCAATATCCTGAACTTGACTTGAATTTATTTCTTTGGTAACAGACAAGTCTAGACAATGCAATGCCACAGTGACAGATGAAAATCAATGTTGTTTTTGTGTCCAGGTGTATCCAGATCCATCTTGATCTCTGTGTGTGTGTGTGTGTGTGTGTGTGTGTGTTTTAGTGAAACTTATGTCTGTCTCTAACACAACAGATGTGTGAGTACAACAGTTTGAGTAACAGTGGTATAATAGACGTAACAGGAATGTGCTCAGACAAACAAGCGAACCTCGGGTTTGACATAGTAATCAATGTTTGGTGTCAAAGATCAGAGCTCACCTGAACTCTGACATCTGTCAGACAAGAGTTCAGTCATATCCCAGTGTAAACCCTCTCAGAATATCTCTCACAGGCTCCAGGCATAGACTCTGTTCCCATAACAACACCAACAAAGCAAAAGATCCAAACATCACCTTGAGTTTATAAACTATTTATAAGATTGTAGTTAAGATTTGTCAGTGCGTAAGATTTACATGTAGCATAAACAACAACAACAACAACAAGAAAGTTTGACAGATACCTTTAGTACTCCAGTGGCCCTGCTCTTCACCACCACACACCCTCAATGAGATTACTAGGTCACTAATGGATATTTTGTTTGCCTTTTTTCTCCCAGCCTTTGATGGATGGTCTTTGCCTTTCTTTCATTGGGTACATTTTTTTTTTCAAATGTATTATTTTTTTGAAGCTTGTGTTTAGCCTAACATGTCATGCCATTAACAGACTTTCAGTTTGAAATGGAGTTTCTCCTTTTCCCTAGCAGCAAACGGCACCGCCAAAGATCCCATGGTACTTCTGTCTTGTTGGCTTCAAAAAAAAAAAAAAGAAAGAAAGAAAAAAAAAGAAAAGAATAGAAAAGAAAAGAAAAACAGAAAAGAGAGAGACCATACATTGAAACAAGCAGGTGGATTTTTGTGATAGATGTTAAAAGAGACAGTCTGAAAGCCACACCCTGAGGCATAGTTCTGTTGTGGCTGTCAGATGGCAAGCTGGAAATCTGTTTATGAGAGGAAAAGAAAAGGGAAAAAGAAAGGGATTGGATGGATAGAAAGGTGACGTGTGACAACGTATGTGAGGTTTCCACTGCACATATTCCATATGCCTCTTATGGGGAAAAAAAAATCAATCAAACAAACACAAAAAACACCCCCCAAAAAATCATTGTGACAGAAGTGATCATATGCAAGGATCATAGATTCCCAGAAGTTCCTCCATCACTGAGGTTGAATCTGTCCTCCATGTGGAAGCCATTTATGGAAAGACATTTTGATGTGGGAATGCAGTACTCTCAGTAAATGAGATCAATAATCCTTCTCTTTACACGTCTGGGGTGGAGAACACCAACACAGAGTGTAAAAAAAAGAGATGTCGGAAATTTCTAGAAATAATATCGCCGGTGTTTGCCCTGTAATGCAAACTTCTCCATGTGACCGTGAATCAAACTCTGTGATTCAAAGCCACATTATTATTATGTATTAATTTATGAAATGAAAATAATATCGTATAATAATTATAACAAATAATAATAATATCTTTAATCTTGTGCCAGATGTTTGGGTAATTGTTTCTACAACCTCATTGCAAAAAAAAAAAAAAAAAAAAAAAAAAAGCTATTGTGTTTGAATTTTCACAGCAGAGGACAAGTCATAGCAACATTATCTGTGCATACCAGCACCTTTCATAAGCACAATACAGACAATAGTCAAATACTCATACCAAACTACTAATTAACCTTTACAGCTCTCTGATTTTGGTAAGCCAGTGGCTATCACACCGTACCGTACATGACCGTGGGCTTTGGAATACCGTCCTGCGGCGTTTTAGGAAGGCTGTGTAAGAGACAGCGAGGCGGTCGGGGGACCATTAAGTGCCTGAGATACAGCAGTGTGGTATCGTGCCTGACAGTGCTATATTTCAGCCATGCGTTCCTGAGGAGCTGGTGACATTTAAAACCAAACTCTGCCCCAAACCAGTGTTGTCAATATGCCATGCCAGGCTCCTCAGCTGCATGTCTTAGACCCCCTGTGTCTCAGCGAGAGTGAAGTCAGGGTTTTTTTTTTTTTTTTGTTTTGTTTCCATCGATTTTTTTTTTTTTAAACTCATGCATTGATCTCAAATTTACAAAGCACGTTCTGTTTCGGGCATTAATGTTATAATTGATCTAAATGACCATACTTTTTAATTGCACTGACATTTTTGGTTCTTTGTTCTGTTCTTAATAAAAGCTTGAATGTCCATTTTTTTTGCACAAAAAAGCATACACAAAATGGGATTTCATTTGTAAAGAGACACAGAGTTTTGATAATTCTCCACATTATGGTCTTTGTAAATGATGTCTCAGATTGCTGCTGAACCACTTTGGTTTACAAGGTACAAAAATAAGTGTAAGAAAAAAAAAAAAAGATTTTCGAGCTAAAGTGTTGTTCGTAATTGTGTATCACTGTCAGTTATTTTGAAACTACGCGACCTAAGTCTTGCATCCGTTATAGAAATTTGTTCTGACGTCTATTTTTGTTCTGGCCTTGTTTCGTGTTTTCTAAAGTGGTCCTTGACCAGAAATCTTCGTTTCATCTGAGGAGCAAGGGCTGAACAAAAGCCCACACCTTTTAGAAAAAAAAGAAAAAAGAAAAAGGATTGAGCACACAGGATGAAAGTTCAGGGTTTGGCTTTCAGGGTTGGAACACTTTTTTTTTAAAAGTCCACATTGTCCCATGATTTTAAGGGATCACCAAGGTTGCATCAGATGTGCAAAACACTGGAAAACGTGAGAATAAAAAAAAAAAAAACGTTCCTTGAGTAGTCAAAGCTCCAGTTCATTAAAAGACAGAGACAGAGATAGATAAATAGCGCGAGAGAGAGAGAGATAGAGAGAGAGATAGAGATAGATAGAGAGAGAGAGAGAGAGATAGAGATAGATAGAGGGAGAGAGAGAGAGACAAAGAGAAAGAGAGAGAGAGAGAGAGAGGGAGGGAGCGAGGGAGATAGAGAGAAATCATTCGTTCTGAGGGGAAGGAAAAAGCCGCTAGCCAGTGTCCTTGTCCTCTGGGATATCATTAAGGACATCGGCACTGTGTGGTTCCACTACCAAGGGAAGGTTCCCTGTGGAGTACAGAAACTCCTTATAAAACAATCCCTGCCCATGGGGGGGGGGGGGGGGGCGGGGGAGGAAAAAAAAAAGAAATTAATTCAGAATATCATGACTTCTCTCAATCACTCCACTCAGGCTGTACCAGAACCCACTCACAAGACTCTGATGTTGTTTTTCCAATGAATAATATTTCCTCTGTCTTCAGGGGTATTTTTTTTTTTTTTTTAAATATTATTGCCAACAAATCAAACCCAACAAGCGCGGCTGTGAAAAATAATCAGTCGTATCCACCGTCCACTCTTGGGTTCAAACCCAGCGTCGGGTCGAGCCAAACGTCACACCGGACTGGCTCTAATGAGTGTAAAAATGCTGAGTCTGGTGCCGCCCACATTTCATATGATGAAATAATTGGTATTAATGATCATCTACCCCACAGGACTTCTGTTCTGTCGCATCTGGGCGATGTTATGACGACTTGGTAAGTGACCGTCTGTCGTTAGCATTAAGACAAAAAACTTCATCTAATCAACCCCCCCTCCTACACACACCTTTCCCTCCAGGTTGTCATAGCTACACGGCGGAGCTTTTGGTGGGGGGTGGATTTAATCCGAGTTCTGATAACCCTCCTTATACACATGTCAGGGTTAATTAGGGAGGGCATCAGTAATTCAGGTTCTTATTACAGCAATTAACTGCGGCTGTACATTTTTCCCCCCGTAAATGATGGCTTTGCCCTCTGTCCTCGCCCATTCTAGCTTTTACTCACTGCCCCGCTGATCAGACACAGAGCCAACACTGCTGCTTCAAGCACACTTAACTGCCATCTCAGAAAACCCTGTTTGGATACACACAGAGCTTTTCTGTTTTTACATACCTTTTTTTTTTTTTTTTGGGTTCCAAGTATATCTATATATTTAATGAATGATAATTGAAGATAATTAACATGCTAATTGGGGGTGTAATTGGTAGATAAGATGCTAAACCTCTTTCTTGAGGGGAATGCTAAAACGATGGCATTGTCCATTTACCCACTGACTTGTCTGAGCTGAAGACCAACAGTTTGCACGTAGGGATGTGTCAGCCCCCCCCCCCTCCCCAACACACACACACACACACACACACACACACACACACACACACACACACACACAGACACACACAAATACAGACAAATACTTCCCACCATGAATATCATTTGCAGAGATAAGCCTGATAAAACTTAGAATGACCCCTGGACAGATCAAAGTCAGCAGTATGCAGATAAGTTTCACATCCGCCTCAACAAAAGAACTGCCACCTACAGGGTGCCCATGATGGAGAAAGTCACATCAAGGCCTGGCGGCGCGGAGCAGTCGATAAGATGTGGAGATTCTCCCCCTGCCTCACTCCAGTCTCGCAGCTTTAGGAAATGTCTTCACATTTCCATGCTTGATACACAGCTGTAAAATTAACCGTAAGAACTAAACATCACATTCTATTACTCCGTTGCTCTGTTTGTTCTACAGCTGAACCATTTGCATATTTGAAAAAAAACAAATACAACAACAACAACAGCAAAAAAACAACATAACCTCAGGACATATTGTGACACAAGCTGCAACAATCTTAGTGTCGTTTAAAAGCTGAATTCACAATGGAGCTTGTGATACTGGCTCTGTAAATGCTACATGATTAGTTTTTGTGCCACAAACTTCTAAAAGAGACGGACTCTCTCGCACGGCTATAATTTCCATCGATCGATAGCATGAAAGGGGCACGAGATCCTCGCCTTGTCCAACATTAACAGTCAATTATTTTTCCAGACTATTTTCCAAACCACTCCTGCTTTTACCTGTGTAACTAATCCAACAGAGGAAGCATAAAAATATCCATTAAAAAGTTGTGGTTATTAAAGCCAGGGTGCAAATTACGGGGGGGATTGGGGAGAGGTCTGACCCCCCTAATTAAGACTTGGACCTCCCCCCAAAAGAGGTGAAAACAGCAGTTTGGAGGGGTCGAAACATAGCCCTGGAGAAAAAGTTGACCCCCCCCCCCCCCGATTACAGCTGGTGTGAAGTACTGTTACCAAACACCTGCACTTGGGCTGAGTCTTCTTACTCTCTCTATCTGCAACTGGGCCTGATCTCTGACTGATCTCAGGCACCAAAGCCTTCATACATCACAGAACTCAGCAACAACACAGTGAACCCAGACTCACTGTTTCTGTCTAGTTCCGCTTATGCCCTCACACACTGGAGCCATGAAACCTTTTCAACATATGCCCTCAGTCTGTGTAGAGTGTGAGTCTCTATTTCCCTGACCTTTTTGGTCGACAGACTTTGAACTACGCACCCTTACTCAGGTTCTCTAGACTAATGAAACACATGGCCTGAACATCAGCTAGAGTGTGATCATAAGTCTACTAACATCAAGCGCTCAAATTCCTTTAGAACTTAATTATTACCGGATTTAACTTTCGTCGCTATTGATCACTGTCTGTTCAGGGGGACTGGTGCTATAAAAATGATCAATGTTAATAATAGTTTTAGATTAATTTATCACAAAGTAATTAATCAGCAGGAATAATGAATCGATCTCCCCTGCGTCAAGGTGTGTAGGCATATTGTAGGGCCATACAAGTAGGAGAGCTATTCTGTATCTTCTGTATCTTTTGTGTGTATATTTGCATTGAAAACTTGAGGGTAATGTAGTCTCATGCGGCGACCAGTCAGAATCTCTTATTTGCATAATAGCATGTATCGCATAGACTTGAGGAGAAGAGTGGAGAAAATGGTGGAGTACTAGTGCAATTACCATGAGTGTGATGTTTTTTTTTTTTTCCCCCACTCGTCCTGCGCGTGAGTTAATGCAGTGCTGAACTTGCTGAAGTTTGAGGTAATATACTCTGCTCGTCTGTACATGAGAATTAAGAGGAGAGACTGTTGTGTACATTCTATCAAGAGTCCCTTTAACAGCGTTCCCCTGGCAACCAGACGACTTCCCGCCATTGACCTCGTCTCATCTTTAAAGGGAAGTATGGATCCCTGGCTCTATCTTGTTTTGGGTGCTGACTTAAATAGTTGGAAAAAGAATGAGTTCCTTACTCTAGAATACGACAGTATGACTCTTCCTAGAATGCCAGCACTTGCCATGTGCAAGAAAGTTCGCGAGTGCCTGACAATTTATCAGTGGACAAAGGTGAATCTTCCTACACTGGCCCAGGGCAAAGGTGGGACTGACCATCTTCAGAGGCCTTAAAACAGGAATCTCCATGGTCACAGCATGACGATCTGATGGGTCGTTGGATAATATTCAACTGACTGAACGCTGAACTGGCATCCACATATGATCGTAACGTAAATATGAAATTTCCTCCCTGCCCTGCCTGATTATGGCCGCACAGGCACCACCATGACTAGATCAAACCCAGAGAGCATGAACAGTGGCACAGGGAGAGACTTTTCACTGTCTTCATTAGTGCTGGAATAATCTATTGAGACGTGTGTCTAAAACGTTGAGTACCGGACGGTGAACCTAATTCCGTCGTGTGACAAATTTAATCTGTCCCACCTGGATAAAAGATGACCCATCGCTGTTATATTTTGCTGCGGTTGTTGCCACTGTTGCCACCACGGTTACCTCTACGCCATCGAGGTGTGGTGTTTAAGAGTGGGCCCGAAGCGAGCCTCACTGCCTCCGTTGCCTGAGTGTCTCATCCCGCATCAGTCTCAGACCATCCACCGAAGACCACCTCGACTCCAGAAGGAGAGTTTCAACTGCCTCGTCTTCGTGATCCCTTGAGACCCGGAACCCTGCACGTCTTCGACCGCTAGGAGGCACGACAGAACGCCTTAACTGGAGCTTCTTGCCCAAAGCCATACAGTTGTTAAATAAACAAAAGTCGGGTATAATTGTATGATATGTGGAGTTGTGTACTGTATGTTTTGTCTTTTTGCACAAATGTCCTTATGTCTGCACTTAAGTTATGCACTTATGTGATGTCCTTATGTTTGCACTGGTGTTGTATGTGGTGTATTGTTACGGCCATTCCATCTGTACTGAGATTAATTCCACCAGCCTTGCCGTGTCCTAATAAAAGAAACTTTGAACTTTTGAACTTTGAATCCGACACCTGACTTCCAGGCCTGCAACGATAATCCTGTCTAAGCCGCAGAAGCTCAAGACTCAACTGTCAGTAAGGGCGCAATCCATTCCACCTTTTCTCTTGCATTGGTAGGAGTAATAGTTAGCTCGCCTGATAACTGCATCTACTTAGCTCTGATCAGGTCAAACACACCACGACCCAGCCAGGCATAAGCAGCAGATAATGTGATGTGTGCGTGATTAGGTCAAACACACTGAAACTTGGACTGTTTTAAATCAAACATTTACAGGCAACATTATTCCTTATTATTCATTTGCCATCTGTTTCTAGTCACCTCACATCAAGAAGACTCTCTGTCTGAGCTTTTCAATATAATACAATGTGCTGCTATACATTTTATGTTGTGTTTCCTTATGTGGTGGGGCCAGAGTGGTGCCACCCTAAAATTTCATTTGCTATCACTGGCAGTTTGATGCTGATTGACATCTCATTTCACCTCTTGTTGAAAGAGGCGTTTATTTTGACATCCGGCGGCGCCTTTTTCAAATCAAGGATGAGGAAGAGAGAATAGCTCCACAGCTCATGAGTCACAGGAGCAACTGACAATACTATGGCAGACCTGCGGCAAAAGCACCGTTTTGAAGTAAGTTTTAAGGTTTTGTGTTGGGATTAGGTTTCCTGAACAACTTTTATGAAAGCTGAGTCGCTGTGTAGATGCATACTGTCAGTTTGGCTCCATAACAGACAGTTTATCAAATAAGAGAGACTGGTTCCCAGTTTAGCCTAACATTATGTTTACATTGGTACTAGTAATACACGCCACGCATATCCAGTGCGGTATCCTAAGTTACAGTATACGAGTGTTTAGCCACTGCGAGGTAACTAGCACAGGTGTCAGCGTTTAGCATTTAGCAATTTGAAAGCCATCAACTCAGTTAGATTTTCATACTTGAACTAGTCAGAGTCAGTGTGGTCAGACTTCACAAGGACCCAGTCTACCACCACCAGGTCAGAGCATCTACCAGGCAGTCGGTCAAATGCCCAGTTAATTGACATTGAGCCGCAGTACCGAGTTAGAGACACTGGCTATTCGTAGTATGTTAAAAAGATCTAGTGGTGTAAGGCTGGTGGACCACAAAGACTGCCACATTGAAAAACTCCAGGTTAAGTGAATTTTCACTTCTGCCTCTAATCAGCGATCATAGGATTCATGCATGCTCCTTAGATTCCAGGTTAGGGTTACGCACTAATTTTCTGTTGTGGTCTATGGACCCCCTGAAGTAACCTTGGCCACCCCCTGTATAAAACCCTAGCTCTGCTACTGGTATCCTTTATCTTTATTGTCTGGTTTAGTCTGCTGTTTCAGATCATCTCAGATCCTTTCATCTCCCAGTCGTCCAGGGTAAAGAGCTCTATGCTAATACCCCCACGCTGCAGGTGTGACCCACCTGTTACGGCATCATGACTCGATCTTTGTTTGTTTGTTAGGATTAACAGCTGGAACTCCTCAAAAACAAAACAACTTTTAGACTTTTAGTCGGACACCTCAATGTCAGTTTTGAATCCTGAAAAAACAGCTTTTAATATGTTGATACATATATATATATATATATATATATATATATATATATATATATAGCCTATATATATTTGTGATGCTGTTTTCCAGAAGAAAAGCAGGGACAGTGATCTCATATGATCCACATTTCAATGTCACACGTATAGAAGCTGTTAGCGGACAGAACAGAGGATGGGCTCTAGTTATTGGCATTCATATCCAGGTTTGGGCTTCTGAGCTGTATGCTGCAACATCTATTTCCCCGAAAAAAGCCCCGCATGAAAGTCTCAAATGGACAATTTCAAAAAAGAAAAAAAAAAGAGAGAGAGAAAGAAAGAGAGAGAAAGCGAGAGAGAGAGAGAGAGAGAGAGAGAGAGAGAGAGATACCCTCAAACTTTCCAATTTCAGCAAGTACAAAGAAATACCCACTGTGGAAAAAAAATATATAAGACAGTGGAATCAAAAATGGTATCATCAGAAGATTGATGCTTTCTTTCTATCCACCCTCCACCCCTCTCCGAAACCACGCAACCCACCCCCACCCCCACCGGCCCATCGCCTCCCAAACTAGGCAATACATCTGACCTATTCCACCGGTTTTAGGTTCTATGGCGACGATTCATTCGTGTAGCAACTAGTTAAATGGCGGGAATAAAAAAAAAAAAAGTACTGTGCAATGCTATATGTGAATTAATGCATTGGACTGAGTTCACACTGCCCAGTGGTCTGAGTGGCTATTATACTTTTCATGACTTAAATATAGATAATTTGGCTTGGGCCATTTAATAACGGAGAAGCTATGATATACGGAGGTATACGTGAGTCATGCTTTCCTGTAATGTTTATATATAAATCTTCCTGAGAGCCACTGATTTGATCTACACCAGTATTGTGAGGGCTTCCTTTTCATTGGTTGTCCTCCGTATGTATCATGCGTGACGTGGATGTTTCTACACTGAAAAAGAGAGAGGGAGAGAGAAAAGAAACAGTCCTGCTGTGAATTTAAGGCCATTGTCATGCTGTTATAGCAGAATATATGACATCGATTTCATGAACTGAGCCCCTTTTATGTGTTGCCTTGGCATGCCAACAGCTCTGCCCCTTCATCACTATGGAGATGGTGATGGGGGGGAGAGAGAGAGAGAGAGAGAGAGAGAGAGAGAGAGAGAGAGAAAGAGAGAGAGAGAGAGAAGGAGAGAGAGAGAGAGAGAGAGAGAGAGAGAGAGAAAGAGCGAGAGAGAGCGAGAGAGAGAGAGAGAGAGAGAGAGAGAGAGAGAGACAGCGAGTGAGAGAGAGAGAGGATGGGGGTGGCAAATAAATTTATCACCTGCGGCCTTCAACAATCTGCTGTTTCATTAACCTAACATATTCAATGAGATTGACACACACTCACACACTTACAAAATAAAAAAGAAATAAAGCCCTGTCTGAGACAGACTGCAGCCTTGATATGCCTAAGTACAGACACTGTGACCTGGATATTCACTCAGCCTAGTTCCCTGTCGTTTATATTCCACCATGAGCACTGCACTGTTTTAAGAGTCATGTTGAACCATGGGTTTTGATTTTACGAAACTGAAGTGGTGCAGCTTGGAACAGCAAAATCTGGACACCAGCCAAACTGACCTTGCCCCTGCTACTCTATCAAAATCTTTGGCTGAAAACCTTAGAATCAAGCTGTTCTGTGAAAACATGGCAAAAAAGAAAAAAAAAACAACATTTTCTTTTTAGACTGTGGTACAGAAACTGAAGTAGACTTTTTGATGCAAAAATCCTGTTTGTGGCTCTCACATAATCCACCTCAGCAGAACGGTTTGCAAGCGGTGCATGACCAAGCAAATTGTCTTCCAAACCTGAGGGTAGAGAGTAAATTTCTGGAGGTTATATTTTATTGAGTCTTTTATTGAGTCTAAATCATGACAAAATATCCACTTTCACTACAGCTGGGAGTTTCATTTTTGGACTTTAAATATACAGAATAAAAGATCAGCAACTGCCTTTGTAAATATGAAGTTGCCGAGTTAAGTCCTATGGTAGTGTATAATCATTAACCGGCAGATGAGCCTTTGCTTTTGATTAACAAGCTTCGTCCCGAGTTGCCTTTTTTTCCACAGTGAATTACTGTCCCTGAAATGACAGCCAAGGAATCCCATTGGCTCATAATAATGACCGGATTTACTGGATCCTTAGGACACCAGTTAATCTCACCAGGGAAACGAGAAAACCAGGAGAAACTACTGGCTGTTGGGCTGAAACGGTAAAATCATGAGCGGGGTCGTTTTTTGCTGTCCATTCTCTCATGAGGTTCTTGTTTTTGGTTGGATTTGCAATGCACACCAGACTACTCCAGCCTCTTTTAGGACTTGGTTGTCCTCTTCTGTTTTGAGGAGGACTGTGAGATGTTTTGAAGGTACGTATCTGCCTGTTCACACGAACAATTTTCCCACTGAGACACTAGAAAACAGCTCTCTCCTTTATTAGTTCACTTCATAATGATCAAAGGACGGAAGCGAGATGCAAGCAGGATCTTTTGAATCAACAAAACAAGTGGTATTGTAAAATTTAGGTCTGCTATAAAATGCCCATTGTTTTTTAGTCTGACACATAGAACTGCACTTGAAAGAAAAAGAATCACCCCAAAAATTCCTAGTTTTCCAAATACCATTTCGCAAATAAGCAGATGCTCCTTTTAGTCGATTAAGCTTTGATGTCCTTTTAGAGGACATCCTACGATAGCCTTCAGTAACAATGCTTTGCCGTTTTAGTGCCTTGTTTTGATAATAAGCTTTTTATGCCAACAGGTATGCTGATATATCCTCATGTCTAACAGCCCAATACACACCGCCATCCAAAAACAAGCTCTGAGAGATAAATATCACCACCCTGTTTCCCCTGTGCAAGCGGAGTGTTTAAAGAGGTTGCTGAAGTTTTGACCCAGCTATTTCATTCCCCATGTAATATTTAATGCCACCTTTGGACCTTACAGAATCTCTGTTTGGCTCCGGGCCAGATAAGGAGCGGGGTTATCAGCGGGGCCGACCGCACAGGGATTTCGGCACTGACAAGGCCTGTTCCCAAACAGGGCTCAAAAGCCCAAAGTGGCTGTGAAAAAGCAATGAGCCCTGGCATGCCCTGCAGTCCAAAATCCTGCTCCCCCAAAATCTCTTTCGTCAAGCCTCCATAACGCAGTCCGAACACCTGCAAGACTTTGAATACAGAACTCCTACTTGACACACACATATGCACACACACACACACACACACACACACACACACACACACACAATTATCAGAACGGGGAGTCACTGCATTTTTCTCAAATTGCTGCAATTTTTTTTTTTAAACAAAGTACAGCAGTGGGGGAGTGCTTCCATTTAGTCATTTTACAAGTAATTCACAGGTTAAATTTTAAAGGCTGTGTTATTTCCTTCTATGGAGAAATTGCCAGAGCCTCATAGGTTTCTTGGAGTCTGTGGAATAGAAAGCCGACGTGTTTTTTTTTTTGACAGTAACCCACAACCCAGTGACTATTCCTACTGAGAAGGGCTGAGATTCAAATCTAATTTCACATTATACCTGTCACTAGTCTTCAGGATCTGCGTTCACATGCTCACCTAACCAATTATTCATGGGCCCGAATTTTATCATGCGTTTCTGAGGTGACAGTGCTGTCGTTTTTCGACTCCTGGAGCGGATGGAAGCGTTTGACACTCCTTTTATCCATTTCACTGGCAAGTCCACGAGACAGGTCAGGCTAGCGCCAGCGGTTGGACACGTGACGCTGAAAAAAAATAAAATATAAAAAATTAAGAAAGACACAGTAGCTGGGGCTGAATCAGAGCTGCTGATCCACAGTTTTATTCCAGATTATGGCAATTCTTATATAATACCCTCTTTTGGCATTAAGTATTAAGCAATCGTCAGGAACTCACTTAAGCTTGTGTTTTTTTTGTTGTTGTTGTTGTTGTTTTTATTTCCCCAGCTGCCCCCAAAAGTCTGTTAAGTGGTCAGACAGCTGAACGAATATTGCTACATCTCGCTGACAAATAAACAAGTTTGAGCGGTTTTGGATGCGGCATATTCTGAATGACATCAACGCATTGCAGTATTGCTGCTCGTTCTGTGAATAAGATAATAAAGTCATTTTGGAGTTTCAGAGATTTCCGAGATCTCTCGGCGGAATCAAATGATGAAGAGTAGTCGGATCTAATTATATCTCCGAGCCGCTCTCCCCCCTCGACTGGGAAAACTTAGACGTCAAAGCTTAATCATAAATCTGAAACTTGGAGACATTTGTCAACACAATCAGCTTGGGCCCTTTCTTGACCTTTAATGTCCTTCCAATCCAAAACGTTTTTTTTTTTTTTTTCCCGGAGTTATTTCCCAGCTGTCCCAGCCGGACCTGTTCCACCCTCCATCTTCTGAGGGATGCAAAGCGGAAGCTGAAAGTTTTTAAAACCCATGTGTGACTTTTAATGCACAAAATGTGTTAATGCCCTGACAGGAGACTATAGAGATTTTCAATGAAATTAAATTTTTAAAATGAAGGGGGAAAAAAAAAGTGGTCTTTATGTTTGCTTTTTTTTTTTTTGTTGCCTTGGATCCATGTTAGCGGTGAAGTAAAAGCCATTTCATGTCTTTGATCTGTTCCGTGCTTTTCAGCTCCATAGATTAAATATTGCATCAAATTTTAATAATGTTGAGATTAGAGGCTTTTGGAGGTAGCCAGTACTTTCCCCCCCTCTCCAAGTATCTGCACACAACCAAATATAACTGTCATTTCATTTTTTCTTTTGTTGTTGTTTTTGTTTTTTAACAAACATTGTATGCACGTACTCCTCAAAGACAACGAGCAAATCTTTTTTATTTCATATGTCAAGCGTGTTTTTATTTCTCATTTGCACCAGTAGCAAGTAAGGACAAGGAATTACCGTACATTCGCTAATTCCGACACCGACATCCATTGCTAATCCCAGCAGCTTTATAGGCTTAATAATGATATATGTAATCGTTATGTAATCATATAACAATGACAAATCATACAATATAAGGTAATTAAAGTCATTATTCTAACATTAATATCTATTGCTTATTCCATCACCTATTTGATTTTAATAATGATATATATATATATATATATATATATATATATATATATATATATATATACGAGCAGTCTTACTCATGCATTCCACTTTGTGTTTTTGCAGGGGTTTCTTCTTTTAAAAATATTCATTGTCAGTGAATTTTAGTGAGTCTAGGACATTCTGCTTTCTCCGGCTGAATGACAGTATCATTTCCGTGAACCAAATCTATGATGATGATGATGATGCTCATTATATAAGTGACCTTTCATCACTTGGTAGGTAAGGAGGCTGTTTTATAATGGTGCTGATTTGTGGTTATTATTCATGATTGATGACTACCTGACACAGGTGCCACAGAATTACCTGACAGATTGTAATAAATTAATCAAATGCTCCTGTCTGCCCTGCTACAGAGTGTAGCACTTGTCACTGATTTACTTTTGTCTGTGGTGAATGCACCTCTGTGGCTGTGACTCTCTGCAGTCAGAGACTGGTCAGTTTCTGAAGCAATGGTTACAGCCTGAATGGACATAGGTCACTTAATTGATTGGGCTTACGAGTGATAGGGGCTCGCTGGGTTCTGAGACAACGTGCATGAGAATCAGAGGGTTGCTGGTTTGAATCCTGGGTGGGGAGCATGAAGATGTTGACTTTTTGCTGGTGGGTACTGCCCTTTCTCAGGCTTCTTGAATAAGTCATTTTCCCTCCAGAGGGCTCGAGGGGTGCTGTGCTGCGTCACGCCCTCCCCTAACCCAACCCCCCCCCCCTCTGAAATCTAATCTGGTTTGGATTTGCTCCTTTATGTATGTATGTATGTATGCATGTATATATATATGTAAGTATGTATGTATGTATGCATGCATGCATGTATGTATGTGCACGTGCTGGCGTAAAGTAACTGGGTTTAACCAGAACAGTTCACTTCACTTTGAGTAGCATTTTCATTGTCTTCTCTTGCACAGTTACCTGTGCTACTCATAGCTTTCCTCAGGTGTCTTTAAACAGAGCCCTTAATGGTCCCAGGTGCTCCCAGACCCAGCCTTTGTATGGCCCAACAGGTGCCCTCGGCAGCTCTATGTGCAGTGGTGGGAAAGTGCAAGACATTTCACTCTGAACTGTAAAAGTTTTCTGATGACTTCAAGGGTATGCCCCCCAAGATACTTTTTTAATGACTAGAGGTTCGAAGTTTCAGCCAGGGCAACTGCTGATTAATGGTACAACAACAAAAAAAAAAAAAAAAAAAAGAAAAGAAAAGAAAGAAAAGGACCAAGACATGACAATGCAAACATATGATGGTGAAAACAGGACTTAGGGACAGCTGAAGACAAACGCAGAGGGGTTGAAGTGCTGCTGATGTACTTTTGAGTACACTGTTCCACTTTGTAAATTCTCAAAAATGGTTCGTTAGTTTGACTGTATCTGCGTTTTTCAGTTGGGAGCCTTTAAAATAAAAAAAAAAAAAATTTAAAAAAAAAAAAATCTCATAAAAATGAACCCCAGTGTTTTCAACGCCTCTTTTTCCTCTTTTTTTTTTCCTTTTGTCTCTCTGTCATTTTACATAACTATTTCCCCCACCCTCCCAATGCTGTCAGCATGGCGTAACAGGGTCACGCGGATGGCTGTCATGTGGAACCCTCACATGCATGAAAGGGCTTGATTCTTATTGTAACTAATAGACTACCGCTTTTGAATGTAAATCTACACACATACCTGGAGATATGTTGTTACATGCACCCGGGACGTTTGAATCTGAATAATTCAAAACAGCCTATAGGGCAAATGAAGGCTCCGTTGTCTTGGAGACCAGTCACATGCTCAAAGGAATTATTCTACCGCGTTAGCAGATTTGAACGTACACACCATGGCTATCATTAACTGGCCTGTGGAGAGAAATTATAATATGGTTTGTACATTAGCATTGTTACATACTGCCAATGCATATGCAAATTAAGGCCGTTCTACCATCCCTCATTATGTTTCATTTCTCTCTCTCTCTCTCCCTCTCTCTTTTTTTTTTACCTTCAAGTTACATACGTATGCACATCCTAAAGACCACTGAACGAATGTATATTTATGGTAAATTGTTATACAACAACGCTGATGGAATATTAAAAAAAACCCTCCCAATTAAATTTCGAGACAGACTGAACAAAGTTCTGCATTGTGAAAAGCTGGACTGTGTCAGAGACTTTTTGCAGAGAGATGAAACATAGAGAGTGGGATGATGTTCAGTCACGTTGTGGACCTCTGGTGTCTGTTCGCCGGTTCTTTGCTGACTCTGCAGTACCCCCCCCCCCCCCCCCCCCCAACCCCATCCCCACTTTATTGCTGCTTCATTCCCTTTGTAGAAGCTCCTTCTCTGGAATAAGGAAGATTCATTGTATAAAAATGACACAAAGACAAGCATGAGAAAGATTGTTATTAAACATACACAAATCTTCCTCCTGAACCTAATTGATCAAGATGGTTCTGTCCAGGGAGAGACCAATGTGGCTGTCAACTCATAATTCACCTGGCAGAAGGACAGAGGAAACCTTGTGGACAAACCTCGAATGTCTAGTTTGTACACACACACACACACACACACACACACACACACACACACGCACACACACGAGACCTCATACATGGCCTTTGGGCTTTGGAAAATTTAATCAGATTCTCCAAAGCAGCTTTACACAGGGACATGAAATTGCTCCTCAATGGCTCCTAACTCTCGTTTCTGACTCTCTATTTGAATTTCCAAACCGACCGCGAAAAAAAGAAAAAAAAAAACACAAAACAAACAAACTTCAAAGTGATTATAAAGTGGGTCATATTTGTCAGGAGGAATACTCCTTCGGCTTCTGGGAAATGTCTTTAAACGGTGGCGTGTGCCGAGATTATCTCGGAGAATGAGAAACTGCGAAAACCTTCAGGAAAGCGAGTAATTTGTTTACTAAATCTCCAGGCTGGATCTGTAGGTCGTCGTGGCGCGGGTGTGTGTGTGTGGGGGGGGGGGGGGGGGGTGGGGGGGGGGCTGAGCTTTTGACTCGTGCCTTGTTGTCGTTCGCTTTGACATGGGAGGCATGCAGCTGATACTGAGCGGAGATCAATCAACCCTGGAAGAGGAGCCTTTTATTCGAGATCTGCCAAGCGCTGGTCTCCCGCAGTAGCCTACCTCTGAAACGGTTTTGGTGTCTTTGCTAACCTAACTGTGGCTGAGAAGCTTTTGTCTAATTTGCTTTGCCTGGGAAAAATCTAGAATGATATTTTGCAACCCAGGACAATATTTATTCACGATATCAGCGTCCAAGAAATTTAATTTGTTTTGGCTGAAGCAAAAGCAAAAAAAAAAAAAAAAAAGCTCTCTTTGTGTTTTCTAAATTAGGCATTTATTATAAGGGCTGTACTCTGCTGCATTGAAAACAGTTGTTTTTTTCATATGTTGAATTATGGTCTATTTACATATGTAATCACTCAAGTAATTATGATCCAAATTTAATTGCAACGGAGTAACATATAACATATACCTTTGCAGCTGCCACACTGCTCTAACAGATGGACTGTCAGTGGGAAAGTGCTAACCATTGGGCTTGGGGTTTGATTCCTGAGTATGACGATTTGCTGATCTGTCTTGAGTGTAGCACTTCACCTCAAGGATGCTCAGGATGTCTGTGATCTTGTGATCTCAGACCAAAACAAAGAAACAAACAAACAAAAAGCAATTGTAAAAAAAGGGAATTGGACAAGAGTGTCAGGTAAACGGTGAAATTTAACACACTGTTGTAGGAGATATATCCACTATCTGTCACTAGCTCCTAATCAGAAATAATAAAACTGAAACAATTAAACTGATGTAAATTTTCCTGGTGAAGCATCAACACCTGCTGTCAAGATGCAGTAAAGTCAAAGCCAATTATGAAATAAGTACAGAAGTACATCAGATAATCAGTCTAACAGACAGAGAGACGGGCTCCTTTTACTTGAATCATTAATCATCTTGCTCAGGGTAAAGATTGAAATCACTGAAACTCCTGTGACTGAATTTTGATCATTATTATTTTTTAATAACAGGGGATTAGAAGAAATCTGAACTAACTCCCCAAAATTCTTGTCACGTAAAAGAATCCTGTGCTTCTAAAAAAGAATGCGTTCCCTCCCGTAATTTAATATTTATATTTCATTCGAAACCACCAACTTGAAAGACACGGAAGCTTCCAGAAGAGTAACACGGGCCAATGCACATTGAAAATGGTGAATGTATAAGAGCGGGTTGTTGAGATATAAGGACTTTTTGTACATACCTCTCCCAGCAGGTGCATGAAGTGCATTCTTGGTTTGTATAATCTTTACCCTGAAAGCAAGTCTAGGCGTTTTTCCGCGGCAAACCAGAAGGCGCATATGTAAATAATTCATCTGTCGTGGCCTGCATGCCTGTTGTAGCTAAAAAGGAAGGAGAAATGGTGTATTCTGCTCCTGAGAAAATGTTTGAGGTGAAGATAAAGAGAAGCAGGGGTAGGTCGAAAGTTTTGGAATTTCTCTGTGACAGTTGCGCATGTTCGACAGAACTCCCACTAATAGACGTCAGCTTTGGCTGTAGGTGACAACTTGGCGAGAATACAAAATGACTGGACTCAAGGTGATGGAATATAAACATGCACGCACACTCACACACACATACACACGCACGCACACACGCACAAACGCACACACGCGTACACACACGCACGCACACACACACACGCAGACACACACACACACGCACATGCACACATACACACGCACACATACACACGCACACACACACACACACACACACGCACGCACGCACACACACGCACATGCACACACAGAGCAAAACTCAGATGGGACTCATTGTGTGGGTCGTGCTTTGAGGTGCACACTGACATTTTAACCGTGGGTAATAACATATTCTAACAAAATTCTTCACACTCACTTCATATTCACATTTCTGTGCATCGCTTCTCTAAACTTAAGTGAAACACTGAAATAGCACAGTTTTGTGCTTTAGAGACAACGTAATTAAACATTGTGTGAGTCATTGTGTAAAATGATCAATGGAGCCGGTGACTACACTGCCAGACATCAACCTTTATCTGGACAAGTGGTTTTAAGAATGTCAAAATCTTAAACCACTTCATGTCAAAAATATTGGACTATCTGCCTCGCAGGATATTATCAGATACACCTGCTAATTACATGGGAGACTGCGGGGGCTTCTCTAAACAGGTTAGTGACAAAAGGGAAGGAGAACCTGTGATGTCGAAAGATCCGCAGGGGAAAAAAAAAAGTGTTGAAGAGAAGCGCTCTACCTTCCGGGTATCACCTCCAGGGAGAGTGTTTTTGACACAAGCTATTAAAACGTACAAATACCTGACAGACGAACATCATCGGGGGAACCAAGCGTAAAGCACTGCATCTTGACAGAGGTGGAAGACAGCTCGAAAATGTAGTCTGAACTGTCGAGGTATGTCCTTATGTCAAATAAGTTTCATCCTGGTTTCTAAAGACCCAAAAAAAAAAAGTAACAGAGGGAATTCGCCAATCAGACACTTGTGGACAGATCGTCAGCCAATGAGGTCCCTCTCTTGCTGAATGTTTTTACAGACATACTAGTTGTCCAGATAATATCGAAGCAGTAAGAAGCCAACAGTAGCACAGTGTTGGGAATGACTGAACGATTCTAGCTAGAATAATACACTGTGAAAGCAGTTATAGAATGTGACTTATTTATTCACTTATGTGACTAAACGGTAATGATTCCAAATCCCATATATTTTCAATGACATTGACATTCATGTGGTTCATGTAGGGAACATGTCCAATATTTTTTCTACCAGTTTGACTAGACACCATATCTCTGTACTGTAGGTCCACTGCATGTCTTGGTTAGTTGTGAAGAACGAAACTAGTTATTCAAATGTCGGTACCTTCTGTCCTGGTGTTTAGTCACTCACCTGAATGTTAGCCTTACTTTGACAAATGAACAAATGCTTTATCATAAGTCATTTACATCTGAATTTCATTTCAGTTTCGATACTGGCTGTCAATCCTACATCAAAATCAGAGAGTGAAAAGCATGTGACCACGCTTTGGGAATTTTAATGGGAACAGAATAAAAGAATTTTTTATTCACACATAGCAGTTCAGCCTGTGTGTAACTTTTTTTTTTTTTACAACAGAAGAGTTAAAAGAGACGCAATGAAAATGTCAGTTTTTTGTCTTCTTAAAATTGAAATGTGCCTCATTGGAATTCTTTAAAAACATTGAGAAGTGGCAAAGGAAATCCTCAATGGATTAAATTAATTTGGAAGTATATTACACATAATTTGAATGAACAAAGGAATTCTTCGCTGTTTTGATCTTGTGAGGCCCACAAATTTCCAATTTTTCATCCGTCTAGGAAATAACTAGATGACTGCCAAGATTTGAAGCAGTACTCCAAAGTATGGAGAAAACACACGCACACGCACACACACACACACACACACGCACACACGCACACACACGCACACACCAAAGCTACTGGAATTTTCATAGTCCAACTGACATACTGTATATATAAAAGTTTCTGAATACAAAATTATTGTGCATTTTAATGACACTGTAGAGTTGGTTTTTTTTTTTTTTAATAGCTAGGGTTCACTCTGTGTTCTTGTTCTTTCTTGTCTTTCACCCCCTCATATGACTGTGGCTTTCTCCTGTCTGTTAGAAATTCATATGTAAACTAACGGCTTTAGATCAATTCTGATGTCAGTAAAAAAAAAAAAATTGGATTTAAAACAACATAGATCTTGCTGGGAAGAGCGACCCAAGACATGCAGCACAGCATGGTATCTCTGGCGTACAAGCAGACCAGACCTGCCCAGTAATGCCTTTCAATTTGTAGTGCTTGATTGTGAGAGAGAGAGAACAAACCACCGAAAGATGTTGTTGAACAAGACGCGGCTCCGAGCAGTTCTCTTTTCCCCTTTATTAATTATTGATCAGACAGAAAGAGTAGAACAAAGAACATTGCAAGTCAATATTCAATCAAGAAGAGATGCTGCCTTTAGATAAAGACAGGTGAAAAGACGTCTTCATTACTGCAATACTTGACCGTTCTCCGCTTTTTTAATGAGATTTCGTCATGTGACTCTTTGACTTACCTGAGGGACAAAAAAAAGAAACCTATACTTCATAGATTGAATTATGAATGGGAAATGCGATCCCAGGGCAGCCGTTTCTTGCCTGCTTGTAAAACAGTCCACTGCGGTCTTTTTATTTTTATTTTTTTTGGCATTTCCCTTGGTGTCTCTTCACTAAGATGCTGTTTAACTGACAGTAAAGTAGGAGGTTGGATGGGTAGCCGGCTCTCGGCGGCTGTAAGGAAGTGGTTGTAAATAAAAAACTGATTGGCTGCCTGACCGCAGAGCCCAGAGCGCATCTTCCGCATCTCGTTTTTTTTTTCCTTGCAGCTCACGCCTTTGAAGTTTCCCGTTGCGTTGCAGCTGAAAGCACTATTACTGAGTCAGCTCTGGAAGACTAAATAGCCAGGTTTGCCACCTGTAGAAACGCAGGACATTAAACCTGATGTGCTTGTCCGTGTATTTTCCGTACACGCTCAGTTCAGGAAAGTCTTAGCAAACAGTAGCTTAACCGAAAGAGAGAGAGCTGCCCTCTTCAAGCAGCTATGCTACCATAATCTCATTACAGTCTGAACTTTGAGAAGTTTGTGGTCTTTTTATGTGGACCTTAGAGACTTCTGACATTAACTGATTTTGTGACTGAGGGTGCATGTGATATGTGTTTTTATTGCACAGTTTAATTGTGGCTTGCTAAGAGATTAAAAAAAGTTTCCGTCCTAGCGCGGTTAAAGAGTTGGATGTTGTCCTTGATCAGTAAACAA
This sequence comes from Chanos chanos, assembly GCF_902362185.1. Lineage (NCBI taxonomy): Eukaryota > Metazoa > Chordata > Actinopteri > Gonorynchiformes > Chanidae > Chanos > Chanos chanos. Next base: position 4,157,941 of record NC_044508.1, on the reverse strand, counting down.
AGTAAATAAATAAAGCAGTATTATTGAATAAATTAAATCCTCTTAGGAATATGATGTTCTCTGTGCAACAGTATTCCAGCTGAATCAGCTGCTGAGTTAGCTTTGGCAGCCCGTGGTAACAATGGCCGTGAGAAAAACAAGATTTGGCATTTTATAGTTTATTTTATTGGTATGTGTTTTTACCCACATAAAGACAGTAATATGTTTAAGAGTGAATTTGACTATAACTGCTTCAGGACGTCGCCTTCTGTGTAATTCCAACCAAATGGCCTCTTATTCAGGACCCATGAAGGGAAATAAAGCGGGTTAACCACCCTCATATACATCATTAAACCCCGTGGTGACGAGATTTGGCCTTTGGGTCGGACGTTTTCTCAGGCAAACAGGAACAATTGGCTCACGACATAAAAGAGCCCTTGTATCTTTCAAACAAATCTATCTTTAACTAGCTTTTCTCAGAGACCATGAGGAGTTTGTGTGAAGAGGCTGACCTGCTTTGCTTCACCGCGACACCATCCTCCGTACCCTCGACAGGTGAAAATTGTATTTGGGGGCAGCGGCTCAGTATTTTCAACATGTAATAAAACACATCCTCGCACATCTTGATTGATTCTTACTGAGCGACTTTTCTCATGCTGTACGAGCACTTGCAGAATGCAGGGAAATGTCACAATGTCATAACTGACCCGATGACGTCGTAACTGAGGTCATAATTAAAATGAGGAGTGGCCACTTGAGCAAGACACAGAAGTGCTAACAGTATAAAATGAGTCACAGAAGTGCTAACAGTATAAAATGAGGATGCAGATGCATGGGGAACTGATGATGTCACAATAGATTATAAGAGGCCATAATTGATGTCATAATTAAAATGAGCACAGGCAACACACAACCGTGCACGTTACGGGGCAGCCGTGGTCTAAAGGTTAGAGCTCATGACCGGCGGGTTGCTGGTTTGATTCCCAGGACCAACATCCACGGCTGTGTGCCCTTGAGCAAGGCACTTAACCCTAATGCTCCCCAGGCAGGTGATGCTGCCCACTGCTCCTGCGTCTGGTGTGTGTTCACTACTGGTGTGATGGATGGGTTAAATGCAGAGGACAAATTCACTGCTCAGATTTACATTTGATGTACACTGATGAGATTAACATTTACATTTAGAAGTGGGCTTGTGACTGAAAGGTCTCTGGTTCGATTCCCGAGACCGGCAGGGAAATGTGCTGCCCACTGCTCCTGTGCCTAGTGTGTGTGTGTGTGATCACTACCGGTGTGTAAGGATGGGTTAAATGCAGAGGTCAATTTCACCGCTCACAGTGTGTGTGCGATCGTGGGTTTAACGAATAAAAATGATCTAAACAAGAACGCTAGTTTTTCAAACGGTAAAATTATGTATAAGATGACAAAAAGTCACTTCAAATTAGATGGAAATTTTGTACAGTATATTTATCAAAACTTAAGATGAGTACATTTTTAGCAAAGCCCAGTACATTGTCAATATTTGCTCAACATAACTGTAACACACCAATCATTAGGTGTATTAACGGTTTTTGCACATGTAAATTATCTCTCTGAAAGCAAACACTATTAATGGAATTGATTCTGTCAAGATTTTATTTATTTATTTATTTAATGCTCTTGTAGGTCGCGTGTGAGTTGACAGCTGCCGTAGCCACCACGGGAGTCTATAGGACTGAATCGAGACAGCTCTATGCTCTTACACCAGCGGCCCGGTCTTGTGTTGACATGTTCTGGTGTCTCACCGGGATCTCTGGGAATTAAAGTTCACACATTCTTACTGAACATACAACAGTGTGGACAGTTTTGCCGATAACCGGGGCGTGATTCGGAGCCTTCACTGTCGTGTCACTCTCAGAGAGTCGGGGAATGGATTGATGTAGTAAGGAGGAGAAGACGGTTTTGATTACAGTATCCGCAGACAGGCATTTTATCCCTCCGTTTCTCATACCAGTCGGATTACAGACGACTCCGACTCGGTCCCAGTGTCACCTGAGGGAACCAACTGTAACGGAGAGATCTGTGCCAACTATATTTAAACATGGCATTGCCATCTTTACTGCTCGGAAAAGAATAAGAAGAGGGGGAAAAAAAAAACCAGGAGAGCAGAAAATGAAAGTAGGACACTCAAGGGCCTGCAGCGTTCCCATAAAAAACAAAAAAAAAAAAAAAAAGAAAGAAAAGAAGAGAAGACAAAGACAGGAGAGATTTTTTTGTACGAGATGCTGTCTCAACACACACACACAAAAAACCCCCCAAATAACTGGTTAAAGAATTAACGCAATGATTAATGAATCTGTGGAAGTACTGTATGTAGCAGTTTATGCATAATCATCGTTTTTTTTCCCCAAAGGTAAACGCAAGGTCAAAGGTAAACCAACATCAGCTAATACACTAATGACAGTAAGAACCCTTTTACCATATTCATTCACTCATCAGCATCATTTATTTTCCATACTTGCTGTGTTTTATTAGCCTGTGTGAAAGGAGTCACCGAAGACTGCGCTTGGTCAGTATATGAGCAATAAAGCAACCAGTTGTCATACCGTGGTTTTCACACCATTAAGTAACCAGAATATTGGTACACCTGTTCTCTAAAGCGTTATATATGGGTAGAATTTTTCACTCAATGTATTTTATGTTGATATTGAACCTTTTTGGCATTGGAGGGGGGGGGGATGGTTACTGGATAATATATTGTGTTAAAATATATATGTTTTTTTCCCTGGGAAATCGTAAATCAAATTGACGGAATAATTCACAGCTTGAGGAGATGGTGAATGCACCGCGGCTTTCATTTTCTGCCTTAAGATTGTGTGGCTTTGGTTCCCAGGACACTCGTTCCCTTGGCTTAGGGCCAGAACCATAGCACAGGTCTGAAATATTAGCCAGAGAATGGCAGCCAAAGGAGGAGCGGGCACCGCATGGTCACTCTTTGAGGCTCTGTAAAGAGTAACTTACTTGTACCCCACTATTGACTTCTCCCTACCCTTTCGCCTCTTCCATGAAACATGCATCAAAAGTTCCGATCCCACACTTTCTGAACTCTTCCCTGAGTTTCATGAGAAAGTGACAACAACAAAATATCCAGTGTTTGAAAACTGCAAACAAAACAGAACACAAACATAAACAGCATATTTCATAGTGTGTCTCATTTAGTGTCAAACCCTCGGGGGGGGGGGGGGGGGGATTGTCCAGTAAGTGTGAAAACCGATAAGTCTGATTCTCCAAATGCCTCCAAACTGAGCAGTTTTCTTGACATCTTTGGAATCCCTACAAAGAAACACTGAGCGAATTGTCTAGTGGCTTCTCCCATCAATTTTGAGGCTTGCATTTTGCTCACTTCTCTGAATATTCCTCTCTCTGTTTTCTCTCCATTTCTGTTTCTCTCTCTCTCCCCCTCTCCCCCCCCCCCCTCTCTCTCTCTCTCTCTCTCTCTCTCTCTCTCTTGGAGGTTCAGAATTCTTCTTCACGTAGCCCTAAAGTACACATACTTAAAGCCATTAATCTCTGTCTACTCAGATTGGTCCTTGGGAGGCTGAGGGGCATTCTGTAATGTTATACTGTATGGCTGACTTGTCAGGGTGATCCAGACTGAGCAGAGAAATGGTATCCTTCACAGTTACCATGACACTGAACCGCTGACTGATAACACTGTCTTTTTTATGACAAGCAAATGCCTGAAAATTTAAATGGCACAAGTGCATGAACCCCCACAGTCAGTCATATTAGACATTCAGCTCTTTGAATACATGTATATATACAGACACACTCACATATACAGATAGATAGAAATAGATATAGATAGATATTCTGCGTTTCCCTCTTGTTAAGCCACAGCTACAGTAACGCTGCATATGAAAAAAAAGAGGTACAAAAAAGACAGGATTTCTTTTGACCCCCCGGGTAAAAAATCTGTGTGAAAATCCATTTTCCAGATAATGACGAGTTCATATGTTCATGTGGTGGAGAAGTTACCCCTTTCTTCCAAACCCTGGCCCCCGAGTCACAAAGTTATCGAAGAAGTCGGTGTGAAAGTCTTTATCATCTTGAGTGTCTCATGACTCTGCTCAGATAAAAAAGATTCCATATTACCCCGGATAAAAAAAATAAAAAACCCGGAAAAAAAAGTTCTATCAGCACGGCATTCAATAATAATAAGAAGAAGAGCTATTCAACCCTGATCCTCAAGTCTGGAATTCCTGCTGCTTTCATTTCCCTCCAATGATAAATTGGCTGAAGAGAGCCTACACATGTTCCCTGGGTAGAAATCATTTCTTAATTAGAAGGCATTGAACGCAGATAATAATGTAATAAGCATTTGAAGGATTTGAAGGACTGGGCCCTGTCCAAATTCTCTCTTCTGTTGTCTTTCCTTCTGACCTTGCTCTCTTACTGAACAGGCTAAATTACAGTTTTAATGAAGACTTGGTGAGATATTCATGTGATTTCTCTGATACGGCTTCAACACACTCTGGCCTAGTTTGAACTTTAAGTCGTTTAAGAGTACTGGGACAGGTCCCTGTCATTTAAACATTCAACTACTTATTTTACCCAGGTCTGACAGAAAGCGGAGATTGAACAGACTGGAGTTCAGGGTTTGGGATAAAAACGGATCTATAGTTCTACTCCTGAACAGTTGGGGGCGGTATAAGAGAAGCAGTTGAATTTTCTTCTCCTCCAGCACAACCTTGCTCTTAGATGTTATGGTACCCCTGGAGATTACAGCACAGATGAGCTGCGAGGGGGAGGCCGCGTTCCACAATGGTCCTCCGCGTTTTCTTTTCATCCTTTCCCCATCCCTCTCTTCAAACAGCTGCGTGCAGCACTAACAAGGGAATGATCGGGGGAGATCCCAGGGAAACTCCGGGCCTCGACAGTGTTTTAATTGCTCAGAGACGTTTCTGCCACGTTCAGATCCTCAGATGGGCAGCTAGAGTGGTAAACTAAAGCCAGACGGTCTTGGATGTGTCTTTTTTTCCCCAGATTAACATTCCTCACCATACCTTCCAGTTCTGTGAGCCGTATTTGCCATACACTTCCCGGTAAACAGCATAACGAGAGAACGTTTGGTCGCACTGATATTTTCAATTTTTAGGTCACGCTTTGAAAGGGTAAGCGGTGTAAACGCGTCACAACGGTTCTAAGTGCAAAGAACCACATTTTTAATGGAGATTTTCTCTCACATTTTCCACACTGAATGTGCTGTTGGCCATTGGAAGTCGTCACCATCTGTTTATCAGATGATGAAGTGCATGCAGAAAGAGGGGCTACAGCTCACCGTAAGTGTTTAGGAAATGCGCACAAATGGGCCAAATCCCTTTTAAGATGCCAGTTGGCCCCCACTGTGATACATGGGACACCGTCTAGTTGACGGTGTACGCTATCCGTCTAGTTGACAGTTTACGTTCTCTAAACACACAAAGGGATTCCACTTTAGCCTCATAGGCCTAATTAACTTAAGACTTAATGACCTTTCCAAAAGCTACGTCCTGTCAGAGGTATGATGAAAGTTGGACGGGGAAACGTTTGTGTTTTCGATCAGACTGTGAGTCTTTTTCTTTCGTTCTTTTTTTTTTTTTTTCATCCCCTCTGGTGTTTTGAGTTTGTGAGGAAAACACAGCTTGCCATGGCTGACTGCCATTTCGGACGAGGAAGGATGGTGGCGGCAACCTGGAGATAGTTGGCATGGCTACCCAGGCACTGCAAAAGCAGAGTTATCTGCCCAAACGCTCAACTGGCCTCACGATGCCCCTGCCTGCCCACCTCTCCCGCCTGGCTTTCCGGCATTAATTAAAACAAGACGTGGCTAAGCTCCGCGGCTAATGCGTTCCAATGCAGTGGTGGCTGGTCTCCCACGAGAAACGCCCAGACCACAAAGTGGTGAACGAAGTTTCGATGTTCGTCTTAAGGATTAACGAGAATTCTGAATCCTTCTGACCTTAAAAACAGTCTTCAAAAAAAAAAAAAAAAATCATACAAGGTTACAAAACAAACACTTTTTTGGGCACTTTTGCTTGCCAGATTTTCCCCAGTATGGTGCTCCTCTGTTTATTGAGGTTGACAGAGTTTTATGCTTAGCTGGCAAATTCCTTCTCTATGTTTGTATCACTTGACAGCTCTTAGAAATCCCCTTCTTTCAAAATTAGGAGCCTTTTAGCTACAAAAAGACAAAGGGCCAGATAAGGAAAATTTTAACGTCTGTCATGTACTTTCTCCAATGCTTTAAAAAGATTTTGGTTCAAGAACATAGATGTTCCTTATTCTTGTGTCTGATACTCTTCAATGCCCACTTAAAACTTGGCTTAAAGATTTAATTAGTGCTCCTTCTTAAGCTTAGAGATAGCAGGGTTTTTTTTTTCCATCTTTAGTGGAAGAAGTGGGGCATGTGGTGCAGTGAGGGGCAAATGCCAGGGGTATACTTCCTCCTTTAGGGTTTAGCACCAATGCTATTTTTGTCTCACCGCTTCTTCCTTGACCAGAGTCTGAGGGGAAAATCTGCAGTTCAGCCAACGCAAAGAGGCAGAGATGCTTGAAGATGGGCCGACTGGGGCTTGCACAGTCTTAGAGAACACACGCACGCACACGCACACGCACACACACACACACACACACACACAGTCTTTATCTCTTGCTGCCTTCATCTCCCTCACACACACCCACACCATCTTTTCCACATTTCACTTTCTCTCTCTCTCTCTCTCTCTCTCTCTCTCTCTTTTTTTTTTAAACACACCCTCCCACACATACAGACAGACACTCACATGCACCCCCCCCCCCCCCCACATACACACACACACACACAGACACAACCATATTTTCCACATTTCTCCCTCTTTCTGTCTCTATCACAAACGTGACACACACACCTCTCCATATTTCCACACTTCTCTTTTCTCATGGTCTCTTTCTCTCTTTCATAAACACACACACACACACACACACACAAATTTAGATAAACACCGTGAACATAAAACATCCATAAACACAGGAGCTGCAGACCATGTACCTTCACTTAACCTCAGACCAATGATTCCATTTTTAGCTTTTACACGCCACTCACAATCATTTTCCATGGCAACAATATTCTACAGAAAGACCGTCCCGTCAAGCTGAACAGGAAACACACTCACAGACACATTTCTAAACCTTTTCCCCCTACGTTTCACTCAAATGCCTGCGTATCACTGTGGTGCCAAACTGACGATCAAGGGCTAGCTTTCTTCCACGCTGTCTGACACTTCATATGTAATCTAATATATAATAAGACCTCGCCTCTAATACAGTTCACAAAAAAAAGGAAAAAAGAAAAAAGAGTGTGCAAAATACTAAATGTCTAAATATCCACAGATACAATGATATATGTCTGATGTAAAAAAAAATATGTATCATATGATACATATGTAATTTATGTATCTTGAAAATCATGGCACAAGCTTCATGTTTAAAAAATCTATCTATCTATCTATCTATCTATCTATCTATCTATCTATCTATCTATCTATCTATCTATCTTCACAATAAGATGATGTAGCAATTCATCAACGTCACTGCCTGAGTGAGAGTAAAACTTTTCTTAATGACAAGGATTACCAGAAAACATACTCAGCTGGTGGCCTTGTTTTCCCCTTGGAATATGACTTCGAGCTTCTTCTTCTTCTTCTTTTTTTTATTTTTTAATCAAAGGCTCCTTTTTTTTTTTTCTTTTAGATTTACCGCCGCCACGAGTTTTCAACCAAATCAAAATGATATGTTGGGCGTTCTGGCGAAGTGTTCCGTGAACCTACACAACCTCATGTGAAAGTTCCGCCACGGTTCTGAGAGAAGTTCTTTAAAGTTCGACGGAACGGCGCCGACAAAAAAAAAAGGCGAGAGGAGAGGAGACGTATAGTCTGGAAAACCAGACGCCTCGAGTAAATCACCTCAGCCGCAGGTTCACCGCAACCTGGCATTTCAGACCATTTTGTCTGATATTGAATGACACAACAGTGAGATAAACTGATGAGCGCTGTGTGACCTCTGTCTGTTGGGCCTTTCTCACAAATGTGAACTTTAATCTCAGTAGCTTTTGAAGTCTATACTCTTTCTAAAGTTCCACAAATAAATCCTATTAAACCTTTCTGTTACACCGCCTGTTAACATTCAGCTCCGCGGGACTCCGCAGACTGGAGAAATCCTTGTCTTCTTGTGAGCGGGAAAATAAAAATGAAAGGTTTGTAAAGGCGGGTGGGAACGTGTGGAGGGAGAGATGTTTGGTGTTGAATTGACTCCAGGTCTCAGATGGTTTGAGGGGGTGGTTCTTCGGGGACGTAATAATGTCTGTACGGTCTTAAGAACCGATGCAGCATTCATTTCTTCCGTCTGCAGGTAGCACTCATTGGGAGAATAGACAGACCTGTGCTGACCTCTTTTTCTTGTTTTCTCAAAAGGATGTCTGCTTCCTTTAACGCTGGTCTGTGTGACCGTAACTCGATACAAGCGAGAGAGTGAGTGAAACACCTTGCCAGTTAATCAAAACAAGGAGGAGAAACATTTCTCGCTTATTCTATTTTCATGCATTTTCATTTGAACTGATACGAGTTTGCAAGTGTTACAGTATGGACAGCATGGTTCTTTCACATTCATATAAATATATATGTGTGTGTGTGTGTATGTGCGTGTGCGTGTGCGTGTGTGTGTGTGTGTGTGTGTATGTGTGTGCGTGTGTATGTGTGTGTATGTGTGTGTGTGTGTGTGTGTGTGTGTGTGTGTATGAATGTGAAGAAGGATCTGTTCTCAGCGCAAGCCTTGTAGCATCACTGAGCAAAATAACCCACTGTAGGGGGTGATATTATTCCCATTTTACTCCCAATTTGGCACGCCCAATTACCCATGAACTCTTGTAAGCGATAACCCCCCCCCCACCCTCCTCCATCCCGGCCACACACGTTCACATGGCATACACCTCAGTTTAGGTGAACCAAGCTAGCACACACTTCCCTCTATACCCGTGAAGCAAAACCACCGCATCTTTTCACACCACGGCATCACTGAGCAATGCCACACTTTTGGTGGAGAGTGTTATATACGTAGACAGAATACACGGCTACAGATGGCAGACAACTGTACATACAACGTTCACGGAGAAGCAAAGGCATGGAAGACGACTCTGTCCAATGCATCTGCCCTGTGGGGAACTGAACTGACTGTGTGCCCTTAGATTCCTGGCCTCAGTGGGCCAATGTGGCAAAGCTGGATCTCCAGCCAAATTCCAAAATTCCCTGAATTCTCGATTCTTCATCTTAGTAAATGCCATCGCTGTGGTGTGTTATTACATTTCAATGCCAGCGCTGATAACACAGGTTTCGATCTTTTCTTGACACCAGTCTTTGTCACCAGATCCTTGCCATAAGAGGCGTACGTTGCACAAAAGAGTTTTGTGTTCCGATCAGCATCAAGAAGAAGATGAAGAAGAAGAAGAAGAAAACAAAACAAAACACCACCTACTGTAGCATATGTTTGAACTTGGTCTGTTCCAAAACCCTCACTGAGTGCCAAAGATATTTGTTTTCTTCGTGCAACGAAAAAAGAACCAACTCGTTCTCTTTTTTTTCCCCCTTAACTTTTCAATAACTCGTACCCAAAGCTGACTTTATTATATTTGAAAAAGCATTCTGGAAATGAGCATGTGAACTGGCCTTGTTCTCTGACAGGATACTCAATAGAGTACACACTCGTGGACAACAAAAGTGGGACAAGGTCATTTACATGTGAAGAGCCATTATCATGCAATTAGTAAAGATCTGTGGAAGGTCACACTCCTCTTTGGATGCAACCTTGTGTTTCGGCCAAGAATTCATTAGTTTAACATCTAAGTAGAGTGTGCGTGTGTGCGTGTGTGTACAAGATTAATTCTTTAGAACAGGTGTGCGTAGAAACCAGTACAAAAACCTGATGCTTCGGCCATCTTGCTAACTGTGACCTGGGCGACATATCCGAACGTGCAACATTTGTCTTCTCTGTTTGTGGGTCGTTGTTATTGTGGTTGTTATTGTTTGGGGGAGGGCAAAAATAAATAATAATAATAATAAAAAAAAACCCTCTAAGACTGCTGGTTGCCTTTGGCAGCATGACATTTTAGGCTTACCCTATAATGCATCACGCTGATGGATGGAGGGTTACACCAGACAACAAAGGGCAGACGGCAAAGAAGAGGACAAGTTTATTCTTCTCAGGCCCTTTTGGATGGCTGTGATAGATGTGCCAAAAGCATGATTTGCCCTCCATCATTGGGGGCTGGGACGCCAGGGTGGCACAGATGGCAGAGCCGCGATGCCATATGCCAAGCCGTGCTGCCCACCTGCCAGGACTCGCCCCCCCCCCGAAGAGCCCGTCCATTGTTCTTTTATACCGTCTTTCCGCGAGGCGTTCATGCTGACAGCTTCAAAAACCTTCCCCGGACTTGAATTTGCAGCGTCGAAACTGGCGACCCAGTTCCACCGGTTTGCTGGTAATTACAATGCCAATCCCCCCCCCGATATGTAAACTTTACCCTATTTATCACCCTGCGACGCCCGTTCTGACATCCACCGGTTTAGCCTCATCCTGTGAACAGATGACGTGTGTACAAAGAGATGAGATTACTGATTTGTTTCCTGAAACTGCTGATTACGATATATAGTCGACTTATCTCGATTTATAACCAGGATTTACCCATTCAGATTTTAAGATTACATTAATGGATGTGAACATACAATGTCCAACGAATCAACCTACCATGAAATTCAATAGGATGTTTTAAATTAAGATCCATTTATTCATCCATATACCCTCAGGACACAGATGACAATGTATAGAGGGCACGCATCTGCAACTCATTGTACATAACATTTTTAATTTCTCATCAAAACATCCTTTTTATTTATTCAGAATCACTCCTATGTCTGTAATTATCATTTCACAATCAGTTCAGCCTCCCAGCACTAATTTTTTGTCCTCTCTTTTTTCTCATCAATATTTCAGAACACCATAATTTAATAGTATCAACATTTCCAGCCAAACAAACGCTGGTCTAATAAAAACCAAGTGGGACACTAAGGTGTACTGTGAATACTGAGACAACGTTTTCTGATGAACTTTTTCGTAATACTTCAACGTAGTCTGCTCCAAGTTACCCCTGTCCTAAAATCCATTGTTTGTAATTTTCACAAAACTCAATGGACTGACTAGTGCTGCACCCATCCTGCTAGTCATCCGTAGAAGTTCAGAGGATTCTGGAGATCTTTTTTGGTGGGTTTTTTTTTTTGTTTTTTTTTTTTCCACCGTCAGCCCAGTTGCCATAAGGCCCTGTCTAGTTTCTTTATGCATCTTCTGTGATTAGCAGCGATGACTTGGCCTCTTTCCTCTGGACAGCTGCGGCATGACTGATGGAGCGGCTTTGCCTGTGAAAGGTTTGAGCTCTTCCTCTAGACTACAGCGCTCTGGTGTTTATGCTGATTTTGAGAAGGCTTCTTCTTCTTCTTCTTCTTCTTTTTTTTTTTTTTTTTTAGTCCAAAGGCACTCAATTCCGTTGCTTTCTTCCCTTAGAATCAGCTGCAGAGGACTATGATTGCTTCATTTAGACTTGTTACCAGGCACTCAAGCTGAACTTCTCCGTTTCTCTTCTCTGTGAATATTTCTTGATGGTATTTGAGATACTTTTTTTTTTTCTTTTAACACTTTCCACCGGATTTCCTTCTCTGCTTTTATTAGCCTTTATCCGTTGCGGTTTGGCAAAATTTTATTAAGAAAATTCTGAACTTGTTGCTTTAGCTGCAACCGTATCGATTTGGGTATTTGTAATCCAGGATGTTTCGCTTTGACATCAACATCAGAGTAGATCCAGATCCCACTAGCTGAACAGGAGAGCGGACCCATGCACCAATGGTATTTAGCTCTGGTCTTGCTGTGCCCTTGACCTACTACACTTTTTTGTTTTGTTTTTTTCTTTTTTTTTTCTTTTTTTTGGTCTTGCTTGCAAAGTGGGGACTGGTATCTACCTGGATGTGAAGCATCTGCTCTTTCTAGCCAATCAGTGATCATAAAACAGTTGGTAAAGACAAACGCCAGCTGGTCCTCTGGACCTGTGAGACCAGAGCTGAATGACCGCGCCATTCATATTACCCTGGCAGTGCTATTTGCTGCTAATGCAACCCGCTGAGAAACCACTCACACACTGCCACATCCTTATAGATTCCCCTCAAAGAGCAGGTTAGGATAGATACGCTTGTTTTTCAAGGAAATGAACAAAAACAACAACTGATCATAATGGCTGGAAATTCATCATTTTAAATAAAGTTATTGAATGTGAAAATTACAACGCCATTTTTTTAATTGTTTGTTTTCAACATCTAATCAAAAGGATGGGATGGAAATTTTTTGACTTGACATTTTCTAAATGTTTTTACGGTCTGATGCTCAGTGATTTTCTCTGAATATTTGTGGGAAACAAAATACCAAGAACTGGAAAGATGAGAGTCATATCAGTTGGTGTGGCAGGCCTCAGCAAAGAGTTTCCAGATCTGAGAGATTATAAAACACAAACAAGAACACAAACAAACAAACAAACAAACAAAAAAGATCAAACAAACCAAGGCATGACAGTCTCCTAGTAATATCAGCTTCACAGTGAATGTGGGATGACTTTGCGGATTAGGTGAAATATTGTTCTAATGTGAAATACAATTGATGTGGCGCTATAGGTGACCTTAAATTGCTTTAACATTTGCAGACAATATTCTGAGAAACGCACACTTAAGGGCAAAAAGAGCAACACAAATCTGAAATCATGCAGCAGCAAGCAATAAAGGGGTCAAAGCCTTTCTAAACGCCACCATGAGCCCAAAAACAAACAATTCTGCTGGCAGATTGGTAAAACGGATCAGTTAGAACAAACCAAACTGCTGACTTTCTTGTGTTAATGGAAAACTATATTTGATATAATTTGTACATGTAAAGAGATAGAAAGTCTTCAATGATTAATTACAGACTTCCCCCCAAACACATAGAAGATATAGCCTTGTGGGAAACAGGACAGTCCATACATTGACTGGTAATGGATATGTGGTTATTCTGAGGAAGTCCAGTCATGAAAAATCCATGAGTTTGGATGTGCGTGGTCAGTGCCCTTAAAAGAGCATTCTGAATGATGGGGAAGACGACATTAATAATGAAAACGCATCAACATTTCACATTCAGACTGAGATCAGACTGGTATTTTCTTTAACCAAGGAGGCAATTATATGCTTTAACCTCTTTGCAAATGTTCATTTCAATCCAAAAGAAAGTCGACAGAGTTGGGCTCCACTGAAACAATATATTAAAAAGTAATGCCATGCACAGGCCAGCAGATCCCAGGAGGCAAACGTATTTCATAAAATATGATGATGGGTAATCGGTCAGTGCTTAAAACAAGCGCATCTGCTGGGGTTAGAGATTGTGGCTTTGGGAAAAAAAACGGTTTTTTTTTTTCCCCCCTGTAATTCAAAAATGTTTTATGTCGTTGTTCAAACATTACATCGGGTTTGGCTTGTTAGGGTTTAGAGGCACAGAGAAACTTGCTTATTTCCGGCAAACGCAAAGTTCTTGGCACTTGGCATTCTACTTAATGACATTGCTGAAAACAAAAACAAAAAAAGAAACCCATGCTAAGCGAAATGTTAAACGAAAGCTCTTGTTCTCTTGATGAGCAGCTGAGCTGCGACAAGTCCAAATTCGACTGTTCGGCGCTGTTTTTTCGGTCAGTCATTAAACGTTAAAAAAAAAACATTCAGCTTTGACACTTCATTTGGTGCTTTTGAGTTCTGGAGCCGAATCGAACTTTTGTTTTGTTATTTTGGGGTGTATAAACGTGCTAAAGAGCGCTGACTCACTCGACTGTCAGATTGTAAACACTGGTGACAGAGAAAAAAGCTCTCAGTATCTTGAGTCTGTTTTTTTCAGTGTTTCATGTAGCTGATGTTCTTTTCCGGAGCAGCACAGACTTTGTACTCTGTGTCAAAGATCACATACTTCAGCGTTTACTCTGTGTTGGGCTTGTTGCACACAAACAGTGAACTATAAGGCTTGTTATTTAAACCCACTGTGCCCTGTGTACTTGGCTGTGTCTCTGTAGCACTACAGCACAGTCCCAGGTGCAGCGTGGTACATGATGGAGGATCTCACAATGCATGTAGATTCCCTTACATACTTTCTACATCTTTGTTCACAAGAGTCGATGTTTCCACAGCCAATTTACCACCGCTCCTGTGGTTTTTCTCCGACGCCGCAGAACAGCGGTCTTTTACGGTTCTAAATGACCGAGAACAGGAAACCCTCAATGCACAATTCTCTCAGGTGCCCTCTGCACAGCCCTTTTCCATAAACATGTTCCGCAAAACCGTTTCACGGATGAACGCCCGACCCCATCCCCGTAAGAGGCGAAGACGTCGGCGATTTCACCGTTGATTACCCCATGGCGTTTCCTTTGATTGGTTTAATGTTGAGTAAATACTATGCACCGCCAAATGGAATTAGAACTATGGAGCGTTCTGGAACAATGTAAACAGAACGTAAATTACCAACGCGGAGGATATAATGGGATAAGCCGCAGCTCTCGGAGCCAAAATAAACCTCTTAAGCAATCAAACAGGTTCAAAAAACAGCTTACCTCAAGTATCTCACAAGGTCACAGGGGAGAATGGACCAGACAAAACACAAGCCTCTTATTCAGTTAAAAAAAAAGAGGGTTTCATTCAGCTTATTAGATTTCGTATTTTTTAAGAGCGGTACATGCGTCATATTAAATTGACGGCAAATTCATTGCTTTTCATCCTTCAGTATTGCATGATATACTTTGTATATTTTGTTATGCTGAGTAGTAATACGAAAGTTTTATTACATGTTTTAGAGTTGTCTGTCAATGACCTTTTATTCTCTGAGTACTCTGAACATGGAGGGTCTGAGGGCACGGAGGAATTCTGTTACCAAACTGTAGTTCTTTAACTCCTTTCCTTTGTGGCAAAAAAAAAAAAAATGAAATAAAAGAAAACTTTCAAGACTCACTCAAATGTTGCTGTTGATTTGACTGTGTGTCCTTGAGTTGGTGTAACAATGTTATTATTCAGAAAAGAACAAAGAAAAACCATAGGGCTTAATGCTCTCTATGCACAGTACTGAGTGGAAGAGGGGTTTTTTTTGGGGGGGGGGGGGGTGTTGAGTTGTTTTGTGAATGTTTTGTGACTGCCCTTGCGCTGAATCAACCGGCTCCTCACAACACAAAAACTTGTGCAATGCATCAGTCGCAAGTACATCAAAGCAGTGAAAATGATGTGAAAAGCCACCGTCGAGCCTGACCTTTCCAAAGCATTTGAATATGGTAATGAATACTCCCCTACCTTGTCTCATCTCTGCTACCTGCGAATTTGTACAAACGTGACTTAAATAAACATTGTGTAACCTTCGTGTAGGTACACATTGTTCATTCATCCCATCGTAACAACACAGCAAATTAACTCTGAAGAGTGTATATCAGAGTTCACAATGATTCTAATATACACTGTCAGAATTAATTTGACACTAGCAATTGAGGTGTGCGCACATTTAGTAAACAATTACTTGCAATATGAAAAAAAAAAAGATCTAACTAGCTTGTACGTTGTGAGTATACACTCAAGTCCAGACACTAATGATCATTTGTTTAATAACAGAAATGCTGTGAATATTGCAGTTGGGGGGGGGGGGGGGGTAATTGCTAAGAGGTATAACTATTCAAAAATGCTGGCGGCAAGATGAGACTAAATTATGTTTAGTCTATAACATAATACGGAAATGGATGCCAAAGTTAATTTTGTAGTTCTAATGCGTTTCTTTCTCTTTTTTTTGAGGGGGGTGGGGGGGGGAGGGTGTTGGGGACACACAACTCAATTTTCCAGAAACGCATTGCATATAGTATCTCGTGTCTAATATGAGTCAAACAGACACACTTTCAGAGTAGCGCTGTTCTCCAGGGTGTACACCAGCTGAACACTAAAAGCCTCTATCCTTCCTTCGGTTTCAAACTTAATGACAAGGCAACCCAACTCTTCTCCGGAACCCAGAGGCCTCTCTCAGTGTGTGCGGCGTCGGATTGCAGGCCCGCCTGACACAAACAACATGTTAAGAAGAGGTATTTACTTTTCCACTCAAACATAATTCACCTTCCGAAAACAGCCCTTTGCGGAAAAGAAGGCCCATCTTCGCTGGTGTCTGATAGTGGAGCGGGACAGATCAGATAAACCAATCAAGGACAGCGGAGGAAAGGCAAAGACTGTGAGTATTTTCACAGCGTACCAAATACACGCTGTAATGAAACTAGCTTGTCATCCTAAAAAACGAAAACAACAACAACAGCAACAACAACCCCCCCCCCCCCCCCCCCCCCGGCTATGCATATCATTCCGTTCAAAGACACCGTAGCTGTCATATCCGCATTTCGCCTGTACTTTAAACCAAACTGTCTTCTGCTACATTTTATATCCGGGACAGCTCCGAATGTACAATGCTACTTATCTGTTAACATGTTCTACAAAAAAGTCACTCTGCATAGAGCAGCAAGTGTCCAAGAGCTTGGTACTTAAGCCTGCGCTGTGGCACAGTCGCCATAATGCAGGAACGCGGCGCCAATCAGCTCCAGCGAGCGCTTGCAAATTCACCGGAAAATGTCCCGGGAAGAACGGAGCTTATGGAAGAAATGAAGAGAATGAGCAGGGTCGCGTCTGACCTTTTCTCGCCGCGCTGGTTTCGTCTCGTCATTAGTGACGGGTTTCGGGGGACGTGTTCCGGCGGATGGACTGACAGAAAATGACTACGTTTACATTTCCTCTCCTCCAGTAGAGACCACGTCATTGAGCTCACTGGTTCTGTAACTCTCAATTGCTACAGATTTTTAGAAAAAGCAGAACGGAGTTTAGTCTTTCCTTTCTAACTTTCTAACTGAGTGAACATTTGTCCTAATGGAAGGAAAAGACTGTAAGAGCCTCATACAACTCACCACAGATCCAATCAAAATAAATCTCTTAAGTATATGGAGGTAGTTTCTGAACATAAAGTCAGAAGTTTGTCAATAAGGATAGCTGTCTGGCTGCAATGATAGTTGTATAATGTGGAAATGGTATGTGAGACCATGACTGCTTCTTGTCCCCATCAGCTTCAAATCCCCCCCCCCACCCCCCAGCTTCAGCCTAATGGCTCGAAATATACAAAACTCTCGTTTAAAAGTGCTTGGGTTAAGAAAGGGTTAAGATTTTTTTTTTGGTCTGTTTTTCCCTCTGCGTTTTCGGCCGCGTGTGCATTACGGGCAGCACACAGGGACGGAGATCATTTAAAGGGATTTCTAATTTTCAGTCCGTCAGGGGCTTTTAAAACATATTTGCTCCCCCCGTTTTTTCAGTTCCCCCCGCCTCACTCGGCTTTCTTCCTAATGCCTTTATTTCACCCATATTTGCATAAAATTTTCATAATTGTTAATTAGACATTACCCAAACATAATACCACATAATACCACAGTGTCTGGTGCATATGTATGTTCTCTAATGAAATGCAATGCGAATCATATATTCTAAACATATTAGTAAAATGGTGCAATTTGTGTCTTTGTAACGGCGACCATGTACCGCCATTAACATGTCTGCATTCTCCTAATGAAGACAATTCTTCATAATGACTCTGGTCATACGCACTCATAATTAATGAGACGTCTGCCGTAACAGGGTCGACTTCCTCGTCTTGATTCATTGCCTGATTTATCGGAGCTAAAATATCCAGACCATTTAGTTTCATGCAAAACCCATAGGGTATTTATTTTCGTTATTTCTTATTTGCTTTTGTTCATCCGCTTGTTTGTTTTGTTTATCGGCTGGTTAAGGTTAAAATCATAAGGACATATATTCTGTTTCTTGCAGTGGGCGTTGTTGATGTATTTGTTTGGGCTTGCCGTTTAAGTCTCATTATGACCTGTGGCAGTAGTCTGGGGCTAAAATGACTGGGATGTGTTGGGAACTGTGCTTTGAGCTGGAGTCCCAGCTGACCTCCTGTTTGGCTCCTGTAAATCAGTGCAGTCCCTCTCAACAGGCAGCTTTTATGTAAACCTTCATTAGTCTAACCACACAGGAGCTCCGGCTCACACAGCGCCGGCACTCAGCTGCCGCACAGAGAAGGGAAGGCTACTGGGCTTGGGTATAGACACACAAACACCGATACACACACACACACACACACACACACACACACACACACATAATCACACACACACACACACTCTCTCTCTCTCTCTCTTTCTGCATATGGACACACACACACACACACACACACACACACGCGCACAATGAATAGTATTTTCTCTCTCTCTCTCGCTCTCTCTCTCCCTCTTTCGCATACAGATGGACACACACACGCGCACCCACACACTCGCTTCCACACACACACACACACACACACCGACACACACACACACACACACACACACACACTTTTTCGTTATCTCTCTCTTTCTGCATATGGACACACACACACACACACACACACACAATGAATAGTATTTTCTCTCTGTCTCTCATTCTCTCTCGCTCTCCCTTTTTCGCATGCAGATGGACACACACGCACACACACACACTCCTCTCTCACACAGTCTTGCACATACACGCACACGGACACACATCCAATGAATACACTCTCTCTCTCTCTCTCTTTCTCTCAAGCACATAGTCACGACGTGCACGCACACGGACACACATCCAATGACAGAGGCACAAACAAACGGAACAAATGAAAGAGCCACTAGTGGAAAATCCTTTAACTAAAAGAGAAAGAACACTTTGTAATTTATTTCATTTCGCTCTGTTCTACTAAAGCTTAATTTGCGTCTGGATAAGACACTCCTATTCCACTTGTGCTCAGATCCATCAGGCCCCACAGAGGACACATTAGAAGAAGGGGGCCAGGGGTGACTCATGCAGGCAATAGGCTCGCCTTTTCCCAGTCATTTGTCTGCTAGATGTCTGCTTTGTGCTCTCTTACGGCCTGAAAACCGGCTGGACATAGAGCCTAGCCCCAGGCCAAAACAAGGCCTGTTGAGTATTGACTTTCATTCCGCTTCCAAATATTCAGCATCACTTAAAACTGGAGGGACTTGTTCAGTTCTCAGCTATTATGTCACGGCACTCGAGCATCGTGAAAATTACGGACTGCACAACGCGGTTTAAAAAAACCCCCAAAAAACGGCATGGCATTTGTGAAACTCCTTACATGGTGACTAAAGTCACGGAATCATCTCTCTCTGTGGTGAGAGAGAATATGAAATGTTACCTTTTTTTTTTTTTTTTTCTTCCTGTGTGGTATAATTATTCAGTCAGTAAATCCTTGTATCCAAACCTACAATTTCTATGATGTCACAGCATACACTCAGCAGAAATAACCTTAGGGGTTAAGTGTTTCGCTTGTGGGCAAATTGCCAGAGAACTCAACAAGCTTGAACTTCATGGTTTCCCTTGGTTACCACTTGGCTGTCACTGCCCACTTGACTCAATGTTGTCAACTAACCCCAATTACTGCGTCTTCGTTTCTAAACATCTGCGTTCGAAAACTTTGTTTTGCAGCTCAGCTGAGGCGACATTTTTCTTTTTCACATCCTTACATGTTAGGGGGGAGGGAAACCGCTCACGCTTAGAGAAAGTCAGAGCTTGACACGCACGCAACCGCGTTGACAAATGCTATAGGCGGGGGATCGCGTAGGGGGCTTTTGAGGCTGTCAACAGCTGTGCCAAATGTTACATTCATAAGTGACAAACGGATTCAAAGTATCAATTTTTCATTGTGACGCGTATATATGTGCTTTAACCCCATGCTAGCTTCCTATGTCGCATGTCTGTCGCAGTGAAAAGACAGGCTGGTGCATTAGCATTGCATGGCTAACTCCAGAGATTTACGTTAGTTTTCTTGCGTGGAGAAGCGAAAAGAAAAGCCCTAGACGTTCAAATGAAAACGTGACATAATAGCTATTCCTCAAGGATCTCTTCCATATGCTCTTCAGCTCAAACCAGCGTAAACAGAAGCTCTATCTTAAAGAAACGTTTTAGAATAAGCATTAGAGTTTAACACTCTTAGTGTAAAATGTGGTCATATAGTGAACAATGACAGTTAGCGTGCAGTTATAAACTTGTGCTTCTAACTGGAGTGCAATCTGCTGTTTGGTTCTTGTCACATCAGTTAAAACAATCTCTCTAATTGGCGGCTGAGTCATCCTTTTAATATAACAACTGTGATGCATTATGGGAATAATGAATAGCCTATATCGTCAACTGTCAAAACTTCAAAACTTAAAACAACAACAACAACAACAACAACAAAGAATGTTGTGATTTTGCAGAATATGCTACATCTGTTGAAGCAGATTTCAAAGCAGAATATTTGAAAAATCATGTGAAAAGTATGCCATGTTCAAAAACACTTGAGTAATTAGTGTAACCATTTGTTACACAGGCATACAAAGTGGAGAATTAAAGTCTTAATGACCATTCAGTATTCCCACTTCACCTCTCCAATTATAGAGTCTGTTGGCTGGCCCAAACCTTGTAAAAAAAAAAACCAACCCCCCCCCCCCCCCCCCCCCCCCCCAAAAAAACCACAACTAAGGAAAGAACTGACTAAAGAACTAACTGACTAACTGAATGACTAACTAACTGATAAGGGAGAGAGCAGATACAAAGACAATGAGACAATACATGAATTTGAAATACCTTCTGAAATTTTCCTGTTTATGGGTTGGTTCACAAACACTGCTGGAGGCGATGATGAAGCCATTTCCTTTGCCATCTGGATTTTCAAAGCTTTTGTTAAATAACCTGGGGCTGAGTACTGTATTGAATGTAAGATTAATCACAGGACTGTCAAAATGTATCATAAGACATTCACAGTGTGTCATACGAGTTGTTATAAACACTCCATATGAGCTAAGGATGTTTACCCAGTGATTCGTATGACAGGCAAATCTCTAACTTTTTAAATATCTTATAACTTAAAAGGTGTAGAATTTTGTTTTACCAGGCAGCTCATTCACAAAACAAACATGTTAACGTTCAACAAAAGTTCCCAACCGATACAGGTTAAACCAGGAATCTTAGGGGCCTTTTGAGGGTGCTGAAGCTTCAGTCCGCGGTCTTGCCATGAAGCAGACATGGGATTCAGATTGGCTCTTTTCATGTTGCCCCGTGGCATATATGCTTCAAAGGACTGAGCATTCTGGTGTGGGCCAAGGGGCCGATGATTTATTTAAAACTCTCTCTCTGTCAAAGATCATCCACAAATATCATCCACGACAGGACACGAGCACAGAGAACTCACGGGACCGAGGCATATTTTTAGCCTCGAAATGTATCACTGTAAAAAACCACCCACACGAATGTCATTGGCATAAATTTGCATAGTTAATTGTTCCCTAAGTGTACACACACACACACACACACACACATACACACACAAATCATTATATGTAACAAATTATTAATAGATTCTGTACAACATATTTGTGACTAAATTGCTAAATTACAGAGGATGTGTGTGTGTGTGTGTGTGTGCGCGTGCACGCTCATGTTCATGCATATATTAATTGTCTGTTTTCTCATCCGTAATGTTCCCATTGGGTGAAAGAAAAGCATATTTTGGGTTTTAAATATGATTTTGAAAGACCTAATCCATTGTCTGTGTGATCCTTGAATTCCTGAAAATCTCTTAAGCTGTTTATACCCCCCCACACCCCCCCCCTCACACCCCCCCCCCCCACCCCCCCCCACCCCCCAAGGTCATTTCACAATGAATGAACATTCTTTCTTTTGGATGCGAACATAATAGTAATGCCAAGCAAATGTTTTCGTAAGGTTTAGTGTGTACCTGTTCAAGGACTGTTTATAGTAAATCAGAGAAAAATACAGATGAAAGTGTACTTGAAGGACTCCCAGTTGTCACTGAAAAGGTGAATTACTACATTTAACAAGGGTTTTCTCTAGTCCACACACACACATACTCAGAGAGAGCGAGATGTTGAAGAAGTGCTTAGAAATAGACATCGGTAAAATCATTTACAACACGCCATTGAAAAAAAAGCACTTTCCTCACAATGTTCGTAAAGCCTTATTAATGGCCTTAAACTGCTCTTAACCGCTCAAATCTCCAGCAGTTACAGTGGAATATAACCCCTTCAGCCTGTGAAGAATATTTACCATGTCTTCAGGTTTGTTCTGTAGCATGCAACAGTTAGCATGAGCACAAATCAGTTTAAATGACTCCATTATTAATGTTTAATGTAATCATCAGTCTTTACAGACACCGTATTAGATCAGAGCCACTGTTGTCCTCTCATAGCGTAGAGATAAGGAGAAAAAAAAATGTATTTAAGTTTCTGTGCTCATTATCACATTATTCTGTGAGGTCTGCACATTTCGGATTGCAAGAAAAAGGATCTTTTCTTAACTCTTCTTCTAACTAACTATCAAAAATGACTAATAAATGTTTATAGATTTCAAGACAATTCCATTCATCTTACTCTATTTCAGCCCTAACAGCTCTGAAGAGTGAAGCTGAATTGGAGTTAATGAGGATAAAAGATGGCTTCATCTTCAGCTATTTTTTTTTTTTCCAAGATCAGATAACAAGTTTCCTTAGGATTCAGGGAAGCCAATTAATTTTTTTTAAACGTGAATAATTTAGATGAATGGCTTGTGTTCTGGTAGAGAAACAATAGATAGTTTCTGTCTGCTCAAAAGAAACCCTACTACAGAAGCAAGATGAGAAGACCATTTTAAACCAGTTTAAAGGAAAATACTGAGTTATAAATAGTTTGGTTTATCAATATAAGTTAATCAAATATTAACTTTGATTACATTCGAATGTGTTTTTGAAGCTCAATGCAAAGTTGTTTTATTGTCAGTAACCAACACGTAGTATCTCTATAAGTCAACTATGAAATGCCATTAAAGTTTTTTAGTCTTTAAAATGAATGTCTCTTGATGACGACTGAATCTGTTTAAACCCTCTACTGGTAGACCAACCACATGACTTCACTGTGAAAGATTTCATCAAGTTAGAAAGGAAATATTAGCCTGAACGTCTAATTTTGTAGCTGTCAGGTGGCCCCATATGTCCCATCACACCCCCCCCCCCCCCGTCCCCCGCCCACCCCTCCTCCAAATCTCGACAACCCAATTAGAGAGCACATCTGTTCTATTAGCAAATCCATCTCATCTGTCAATCTTGTCTTATCCTCCGCCTTAACTTCATTCCTCAGACATCCTGAATTATTTTTCACAGACTGGGCCCAAGTTTTGATTGAAAATTTTGACTGATTTTGGTACCGACCACCTCACCCCCCCCCCCCCCCCCCCCCCCCCCCCCCCCCCAAAACAAAAAATACTGGCCCACACGGGCACTTTTCAACTAGCAGGCAGTCGATCAACATACGCGAGACTGTCAAATTAGCACCGTTTGAATCAAGCGTCAATGTGGAGTGGTTATGAACGTTTTGAAACCTGTCCAGTCTCGGTCTTAATGTAATGACCTGACGAATTGAAGGGATCCACGCTGCTGATGCAGTCACAGGAACATTTCAAACACCTGAGATTCCAACAAAAATAGAAACAAAGACTTGATTGCTGACAACACAACCAAATCAAACTTCACGACCTAGTTTTCTTAAGATTTGCTTTTAATAAGATGAATGTTGTTAAATGACTGGCCTAAATAATTTTGATAGGAACTGTAAGTCATGTTTACCAGGCTTTAATGATAAAACGATATCATCTCCTGATGAAGTTAAGAAGAGTTCAGGTCTGATGGAAACCGTTAAAAGCTTATGACGTTTGTACTGGTACACAGGGGAAAATTTGGGAGAAGTGAGCACGACAAAGGTAAGCCTTTCTTTAAATCTCAAAAAGTGTGCAAGCATGAGCAAGCAGCTGAAACTTAGAGCTCATTTGCT
Organism: Chanos chanos; assembly: GCF_902362185.1. Taxonomy (NCBI): domain Eukaryota; kingdom Metazoa; phylum Chordata; class Actinopteri; order Gonorynchiformes; family Chanidae; genus Chanos; species Chanos chanos. The sequence goes on along the minus strand of NC_044508.1, from coordinate 4,133,925 downwards.
GTGGCATTTGAATTTTTCCACCCTAGTGGACAATAAAGATATTCATTCATTCATTCATTCATTCATACATTCATAACCCTGGGCCCAGGCATTCTATAGACTGATTGGGTGTCACAAACCCAGAGGGGATGTAGGCGTGGCCAAGGTGAGCCACTGAAAGGTAGTGTTGCAGTTAATCTGTAACCTTGACCCTCAGTAAATGCACTTGCTGTGGTGTACTAACAGTGTGGGCTTTCAGTTTGTTTATCTGTCTCCCAACCAGAAGGTTCTGCATTTGAGACCTTTTCAGAGCATAAGAGTAACAAGTACACAGTGAAAAAAAAAAAAATAACAAAGGATGCGCTGCCACCTCAAATGACTAAAGAAGGACACAAACAATTTCTTTAAAGAAAAACAGAAGTTATGAGCGGTATACGACTTTTAGTGTTGTGTCGGCCCGATGGAATAGGAAATATCAGAATCTCATTTTTGTCACTGTGAAAAGGAGAACACACCCTGGCGTTTTATTCAGGCAAAATGCATGATAAGCTCCCGAGAAGCTTTCTGTCATCTGGCTCGACTTCCTCTGAATAATACCGCACTCTCACACCAGTGTATGGTGAAGACTAAGGGAGAGGTGGGTGTAAAAGTCATTGCTCTCACCCTGTCATATCTCACCCTGTCGCGCCTTGAGTTCCCAACTTCACATTCCCCAAAATGTGAATATTTGAGAAACTGTCACTAACCTGAAGGTTCACAGTGGCAACAAATCTGTTTTTTTTTTTTTGTCCCTCCCCACGTTGTCCAACAACTACAAAAACATCTAAACAGGGAGCAGGATAACATTCTGAACACAGGACGCAAAGACATGGCTTTAAAGAAAGGGGGCATCATCAATAAAATATACCCTGTGGTTTCACATGTTTAAATTGTGTATATATGTGTGTGTGTAAATATATATATATATACATACATACATACATACACACACACATATAATTGTTTTCTCCAAATATTTTTATCCAACATATGCCTCCCATCATAAGTGAAGGAAGCAACATGTGACAGCCAATAGACTTTCCATTACGATCAGACAACATGTTCTAAGTATTAACCCCCTGGCCTTCTGTCTGAGCTCTGGTGGATGTTCAGATGTTGTGTATTACAGATGATTTCTGATACTAATCCATCTCGTCACAGATGTCAGCCTGTGAGGGACAAGTTCAGCTGGAACGGATTTGGGGAGGGAAAAAAAAAAGAAAAAAAAAAAAAGGTTGCACTCAAACTTGGAGAGGATGAGTGGATCAACTCTGGAACATTTTGAAGAGTGCTTCTGCACTAACGTCTTTTACATAGAAAACGCTACTTGTTTTTAGCAGTGCTAATACATGTTCACATTGCACAAAAAAAAAAAAAACAACTCAGCTTGTTTTAGTTATCTTAATGCTTATACTTACTACATGAGAAAACTCCACTTGTTTTTCGCAGCGCTAATGCATATTCACGTTAGGCTGAAAGACTTGTCTGGTTTTAGCAACGTTAACGTGTATGCCTATGCTTCATTAGAAATCTCTACTCGTGTTGCTAATGCGCTGGTGCTATATGCATTCCTCCGCATTGCTATGGTATGATCTCAGTTTAAAATGGTATATCTTACGATGGTAAAGGTGGACCTACAGAAGATACAGGGGCCTACACAAGTGTTCATATCAAATACATCATTCCCTCATAATTCTGTTGTGCACGCTGCAGATACTGAGTCAGGGACATGTGGCGAGCACACTGAAGCTAGCGGTCCTGGGCGAAAATAGCAGGGATTTGGAGAAATTTTGACAAGAACCAAAACCCAAAATGGGGTGCTGATCCTCTTCCGCCTGGCACGGGGTTGATGGAGAATTCGTTAAACACTTTTCATTGAATTCACTGAACACAACTGCTCGTCGTTTTTGAGCCAAAATGTTACGCAAGGTGTCAGAAGTGACGGTCAACGTGACTTTATTTTGGGAGTTGAATCGTAAGATCATAAGCCAAAAACAGTCCACTCGTTTGGGTGTATCTGAGGTCATCCCTCAGTGGGCATATGTTTCATGTCTGATATGTTGTAATAATGTCGTAATCCACTGCGTCATCTCAGATTCCTGTTTCAATGAACAAGACGTTATATAATCCAAATGAATAGCTGTGTAAGTTGATGCATTATCTCTCTAAGTTCTGTTAAACTCTTAAATGGTACATTAAAGAGGAAAGGAAAGGGGGGGGGGGGGTTGGGGGGTCAAGTCTAATGCAGACCCATTAATGGTAAACATCAGCCTGAAAGTTTTTTTTTTGTTTTGTTTTTTTTTAGGTATTAATTTCACACTTACACTGAAACCCAAATCCTTTCCATGGAGATCAGGAAAGCCTCAGTCCTAATGTGGTTAAGCTTATCTTCATTCTTCTCTCTCTCTCTTTTTTTTTTTGTTTTCTTTTCCTTCTTCTTGCGTAGATGTCCAATGGGACTGAGCCTGTCTCGTACTCGCTTGTTTGAAGACCACTGTCATTCAGACAACCTTGAGCTCCCCGCCTGGACTCGGGAGTGAGGCTCTTTCAGGAGAAAGCCATTACAGGGGCGGCATATCCAATCGGATCCCTTTACCTCTCGGCGGAGCCGGACCGGGCCGTCCGATCCCCCTTGTCCTTTTTACCGCTCAGATGCCTTTTCGTGTTAGGCTACCCCGCGATATTGAGTTTCCAGACATCTCCAAGATCTGTCTGTTTTTTTTTTTCTTTTCTTCATTTTTAACATGCACCTCGTAATGGCGTGTTTGGGAAATGCTCATCGATGAATTCTTGTATTTTCTGAAACAACGTTTCTTTTCTCATGTCCACGTCATCCTTTTAAAGAAAATCAATCATATTCTCCATCCATAAAACAGTGATCAGATTATTAGGACATGTTGAAAGCGTATATCAATATCTTCCATCGGAGAGAAGAAAGATCTTTATATATCTTGAAATTTGTGATGCAAGTTGCACATTAAACAAAAACGAAAAAAAAAAAGCCACACCAACGCTTTACCTAATTCTGCTGTTATTCCTATCCTGATGATAAAACTTCACAAATCCTGTTGTGCCAATAATGTTGAATTGTAGACAACAATAATTTGTACACAATTATAATAACATGTTAAAAAAGCCATGATAATTATGTCAAACCAACCAGTGCATATTGCATGTTTCCTTAAAATTCTTGTAGCATTTTTGGGAAACTCCACTCAGCGTGTAAAACTTGACCTTTAAGTCTACAGTAGCCGTGTTGTCGTTATACAGCCATTGTACTGGAGTCAGCATCTAATGCTCTCACAGTTCCATGGATCTGTCAAGTGGTCTGGAAGACCAAAGTACACACACACACACACACACACACACACACACAAAAAACCCTACTATCTTTGTGAGCTAAGAAAGGCGTGAACTGAGACCAGTCAATACGTGTAAATCCAGCTCAGCCCAGGAAAGTGTGAAAACATCTTTGCTGATCCGTTCCAGTACCTGTCAGAGGGAACACCTCCTCCCGGCCCTGCTGTGGTTCTGATCGGGTTCTGCTCCCACGGCTCTCAGCGCTCAGGTGATTAGGTCTCACCCCTGACCGTGCTTTCATGTCCAGATTTAGTACAAACACCCTGTCAACAACAACACATTTGTTCAACACAAGTTAATGATTCACTTGAGTGGCTGCCAGATTTTCTTCCTGTTTGCCCATTTTTTAAAAACCACACACACACACACACACACACCCTCAAGTTTTATCCACTTTCTAACTCTCTCTGATGCACACTTGTCTCTCTGTCACACGCACATGCTCACACACACACAAACACAGACACACAGATCTCTTTCTCTCTCTCTCTCTCTCTCTCTCACACACACACACACACACACACCCTCAAGTTGTATCCACTATCTAACTCTCTCTGACGCACACTTGTCTCTCTGTCACATGCACACGCTCGCTCACACACACACACACACACACACACACACACACACACACACACACTAAACACAGATCTCTTTCTCTCTCTCTCTCTCTCTCTATCTCTCTCACACACACTCACTTACACACACACACACACACACACAGTACTTTTGTGGTGTGGTACTGACTGGCTGAGAGACCGATTCAGCCCACTGGTGGATAGAATTCGACACATGATCCATCTCCTCATCGACCTGCTATCATCTGCGTATGACTTTAGGCTTACAGAAATCAACTGAGTAAAACTTGGCCATTGTTACTTCATTCATTTGTTGGTTTTTACGCATCCAAGAGTGAAACAGGAAGCGTGACAGGAAGCCTGCACAAGGCCACTTTTTTTATGAGCAGCCTTATAAAAACCATCGTGCATCACCTCTTCACTTCTCTCGGCTTATTCTCTCTCTTCTATTACGTGTGTGTGTGTGTGTGTGTAGATAAATGTACATAATATGTGTAATGTGATTTGGACTTGTTCTGTTGAAGTTTTAAGTTTATAAAGAGCTGTTGTTAACTGGTTCATCTCCTCTTGGCTTACTGTCAGAAACGAGCCTACGTCTTGGGCGATGACTAATGGGTGGGCAGGTAGCTGGGGGCACTGGCCTGCGGGCAAGTCTACAGATGACTCCCCCGATGTGAGAATAAGGAAATGCGCGTTTTAAAGCGGAGCCCGGTGTTTAAAATGTTTGCTGTTTTTTTTTTTTTTTTCTTTTGCCTGTGGGCGAAAGCCCAGAGAGTTGCTCTGGGGGGGGAGCCGCAACACGGCGCTCCTCTGAACTCCCCAAACCTTATGACAGCTCCTCTCCAAAACGGACTTAAAATGTTCAAGAAAAATAAGACAACATTGAAGAGTCACAAAGTTAGCACTGCACAAACTTTTAAAAAAAAAAAGATTTTAAACAATAGTTCCAGTTGTATTGTTGCTGGAGTTCCTTCACGTGTTATCCATATTGTCCAAGTTACATTTAACAATGGATTGCTTGATCAAGTACAGAGAAAGCAAATGTAACTCATATTGGATATCATCATATGTCTTCGGTGATATCTGAGTTTCATATTTGATATTTGAGTGGCTACAATTAATTGCAGCTCTGTTAACAGTAACATAACTGCATTATTTTTTCTTCTCCTCATTGCGGATGCTAATATCGATTGGACAAATCTGTGGTGAATTTGAATGCAGATATTTCTCATCTCTAAAGGAAGAAGAACCTCGGTGAGGAATAACAAACAGCAGATGAGTAGCAGATGACAAAGACCAAAAATAAGCACAACGCTGAAGTAGAAATTCCATTACAAACAGAGAGCGATGGGAAATGGCTTTACCCTTTGGCTGTAATGTACTAGTGTTTCACATGAATTACTTACCTATCAAAACTCATCACATATAATATATATTGCCTCAAAAACACAGATTCCTCTCTCTCTCTCGCCCTCTCTCTCTCTCTCTCTCTCTCTCTCTCTCTCTCTCTCTCTCTCTCTGTGTGTGTGTGCGTGCGCGCGCTGGAGCAGAGCTCAATATCTCAATAAGAAACCAGTCAGCACCATGTTTTAAAAATTGAAAGGAAAATATTGATCGAGATCAGCTGATACCTACTGCAAGGCATTTCCTTACACATACACACAGACATACACACATACACACACACACACACACACACACACACACACACAGAGACGCATACACACACAAAGTATTGTTTAAACTGTGATTCAGGCCTAAGTAATGCTATGGGGACTGTAGTCCGACTGAGCTGATATAATATGCAGTATGAATTCTAGATGATTCCACCAGTAAAGAGAAAAGAAAACCTGCATTGCGGTAAAAAAAAAAAAAAATGGAGTCCCTTTCATGTTACACCATTTAAATAATTAACAGGATATGATCAACACTGATATTCTTAACCAGATTATGGGAATACCTACGAACAATCAAATCCTTAAAGAGGTCAAATGTCTGATACATTATGATGTGAGAGCATACAATGAGGATTTTTAGTCTGTAAGCAGTGGTGGGGGGCAGAGAGCTAAAACATTATTAGGCTATAGATCAAACAGTAAAGGAAGAAATCCCAGATCAGATTAAAAGAGTTGAAAGGATTACATTCCCTGGACAGGACTCTATCTTTTACCCAGTGCAACAGTATAAATGGAGAAGAGAGACTGAATTTCAATTAAAAATAAAGCTAAGCACACACACACACACACACACACACACACACACACGCACACACACACACATAACAGCAACGCAAATCCTGATAAGACTGGGGGGGGGGGGGGGGGGGGGGGGGGGGATGAGGGAGAGAGAGAGAGAGAGAGACAGAGAGAGAGCCTGTAACAGATAAGTGCAAGATAGGCTCGAAATAAATAAATAAATGAATGCATCACACAAATATGAACTTTGTCTACATCCTTAGATACAGGAAACATGGAGAAACAGCAGTGCGGTATTCATTTTGCTTTTATCTTCTCAGCTGTGTCAGAATGAATGTCACCAATGAAAAGATAATCTACTTAATTCATGAATATGGAACACCTTAGTCATGGCATCTCTCCCTCCCATTCTTCATATGGGTCTCCTGTGCTATTCAGATGGGACCAATTTACATGTAATATGGTTTGGGAAATAGGTCTAAATTGGGGTTTGGTGTTCTGCGATTATTCCTGAGTTGACAGGGGTTGCCAAGCGATAAAAAGACAATAAAAAACAGTGATCCCTGCGTTAAAAAAAAAAAAAAAAGAAAGAAAGAAACTGCCTTTTGGGTTTTTTTTGTTTTTTAATTATCTGTAGCCTTACTGACGAATTTCGTTCTCAGTTTGTGTGGTGGATTTGTTGACATGCATCCTGCGACTGGATCTCTCTCCGTTTACAGAGGATAATTCCGCGGCTTTACCGAGCTCTAATTGTCAAAAATGTCTGGCTCCTTTGTAAACATGTAGCTTTTGTAGTTCGTGTCTCGGTTTGGCATGACACAGTTTGGGGAGCAGTTTGTTGTCCCTGTTCAAATGAACAGACGGAATCCACCGAGAATTTTCTGGAATTTTCTCTTGATGGCTTAAATGTCCACACTCCTGATACACGCCTTTCTTTAAAAAAAAAAAAAAAATTGGGCTTTGTTCTCCCTCTCCCTGTTTCTGTCAAATCTGCCCTTCAGAAAAGATCAGACTAAAACAGAGATTTGTTTGGCAGGATAACATCTTGGACTTTGTGTCTGTTCCGCCCCTGCGTAACAAAATGCTAAACCGTGTCCACTAGCTTTGGCAGAGGCAATCGTTTTAGAAGCCTTTAACGCTTAGCTTAACGCTTAGATTCCACACCCGCCACCTGTTACCTCTGGTGCCAAATAACAGCCATTCAGAACAACAACGCAAAGGCAGTGAATGCCGGGCATGCTTTTAGTTTTAAATGGAGCCCTCCACCTGCAAAATGCAAATGGAAGTCCGACTAGGAGCGCACGGCACCGTGAGCATGCTAACGAGCTTGGTGAATAGCTTTGGGCCAGGGTGGGGGTGGGGGTTTGGGGTTTGGGGATTGGGCTGGGGGGGTGGGGGGGGGCATCAACGGCATTTGGGAGGGTAAGTTAAAGCCAAGTTGTGCAGAGGATCTTTATTTATTTATTTATTTATGTGTTTATTTATTAATTTTGAATTGTTTATTTCCTGCTGCCTCTCTCCTTGGATTCCACGGTCTCTCAGCGCATCGTTGAGAATAAAAGACCCAGAGGCTCTTGACATGACCGGTTGTAAAAAGGGAGAACGGTTATTTTGCAGCCATTACTGTTCTTACAATGCTCATAATTCACCTTGAAAAGGTTTAATTGCATTTATGACCTTGGCCAAGCTATAACGGACGTGTGTAGGAATTCTCTGTGAAGAGTTTTTTTTTTTTTGGTAGAGGGAAACTTAACATGTACCACACGGGTGAACCTTTCAAAACATACACAAATACACACAGAAACACACACACATACATACCTTGGTAGAGCTTTGTTTCCGCTTGGCTCTGTGTTACGTCTTATGTCTATAACAAACACGTTTGAGGACCATCTACCCCCCCCCACGGAACACACATACACACACACACGCACACACACTTACGCGGAGGATCGCTATTCCGTCATTCCATCAACACTCAAGAAACTCACTCAATGAGCCTGTTAAGCTAATTAGCAGCTTTCAATATATTGGAAAACCAATAAGTGGATTTATGTTTCCAAAACAGTTTTCAGGTCAGCGTTTCTCCACAACAAGTTACAGCCTTCATACCAAATTCCCCCAACCCTCTCAGTAAACATACACACAATCTCATACAGTGACTCTTTGACTCTCAAGACATTGCCCCTTTGCATCTTGTCCTAATTGAGAAAAATCCTAAAAGGACATTGACATTGAACACAATTACTGCTTCCTATTGTATTGCTAACCGTTACAAATAGACCATAAATAAGTGGAACCTGCGTTGACTCGGCGTGAAATGGAGTTTTCTGGCTCAGGTTAATATGCCTCTATAACTACTATCCAAATGTATTTGTGCAATAAAACAAGTATGAAAATGCACTAACTGAACGCAAGCGAATATGTTTGCTCAGCCATAACTGTAATGAATGATGCTAAGACAGCGGTTGTCAGCCCCGGCGCAAATTCAGCTCTGTTTAGTTGTGATCTCTGGTAAGTTACTTGAACAGTCAGTTCATTTGATTAGCAGCAAGGTCATGACACCTGACCCCTGACTGAAGAGACAATAGAAGATATGCAGTAAACAGTTGAGTGGTCCAGTTTGAGATATGCATATGATAATTCAATACTGTCTTTCATTCAGGTTGTCTTTAGTCTATACAAAAACAAACAAACAAACAAACAAAACAAAACAACTCACTCATGTGATAGGTTTCCAGTAGTTTCATTTAGCTGTATCACACACACACACAAACACACACACACACACACACACACACACACACACACACACACACATCAGTCTCACACCCCTGATCACTCACACACACCTCACCTGCCTGATTTACCACAGACATCGCTACAACAATACCTGCTGCGTGCAGCAACAGATAACACTGTCAGTGACACATTCATGATTAGGCTTTGCCTCATCAAATAACTCTTTGATCATATGGAATGAATGGGAACATACATATTCATATGTGAGTGAGTAGTTGCCTTATGGTATGATGGTGCTCCTGGCTTCTCCCTCTGTGTGTCACATTAAAAGGTTTTATGTTTCAAAACTGACCATCACCATGTCATTTCATAGTCCCAACAATAAAACAAAGAAAAGGCGGGGAAAAAAAAAATCCCAACACATGTCAGAGCTCAGATCTTCTGCCTTTTCTATATTACGCACATTGGGAAAAAAAAAAGAAAAGACATGCCAAAAAAAAAAGAGGCTTTGAAGTGAGTTTGAAGTGTCCGTTGAAATAAATCAGTCATCAAAAATTAGTCGAATCTGCCTCCCATAGCCCAGTTATTATGAATGCTTCATCTGTGCTTGTTTTAAACATCAACAAACACCTCATTTACATATCCACGGTGTCGACCAATCACACAAGCCCTGAGCGCAACACAGTTGAATTGCCTTATATGGGAAGTATGATTCCGTTCACAGTAAAGCGTTTTATTGGGCACATTCCGAAACATTGAGGAGGGCTTTCGGATAAGGCTTTCGGATAAGGAAAGTTGCACTGAGTTATAATTGGTTGCATACTGAGAATGAAATGCCATAATCTGACAATTAACTGATAGTGCCTAAAAATGTAGTCACAGTACATTATGTGGTTTGGGACTAATTGGTCCCTCATCAGCTAAAACATTATCCTCATTAGAGACGTGTTAATCTCTTTGTTGCTATTTTTACCTCTTTACAAGTTCAGTAGCTGCACATGGACTGCAAAGTCTGGGAAAAAAAAGTAGAAACAATTTAGTGTGTGATGCCATCCTATCTAACGTTACGAAATGTCATCCGTTCCATTTTCTCCCTCCTGTTCAGTACCGTCAGACTCAGTTCAACGTTTACAAACAGAGCAATGCCACAGTGTTTGTACACATGGCACTGTTTTTTTTTTTTTTTTTCCGTGGCTAGTTTAGTAGCTATGTGACCATGTTTTGATAAGGCGAGAAAAACCCCCAAAACAAAACATCTACAAACAAATGAAAATATGGAGTGGAAATAGACTATTCTGGTTACTATGAATATACACGTTTGGATAAGATGCATAAATGTAAATAAAATAAATAAACGAATCAGTCATGACTACATAGAGGTGAATCATTGCAGTGACAATGGGACTGTTTTGATAAGCCATGCCTGAGAAACATAAATAGAAGCAAGAGACTGATCTTTTTATTTACCATGCTACAGTGAGCACACACACTAAACAAACAAACAAACAAACATATAAACAAATAAACACACACACACAAAGCTGACAAACAAACATAGAAACAATAAATAAATAAATAAATAAATAGATTGATTGAATAGAATAGATAGACCGATAGATAGATAGATAGATAGATAGATAGATAGATAGATAGATAGATATGCTAAAAAGACAGCCCTTAGAAGATTCTGTGTTATGTAGGGTAAGATGACTGACTCAGAAAGGCAGAACTGGAGTGGTCAGGCTATTTCAGCGTGGATGCATACTCCCTCCTCTCCATATACCTGCTTATATTCAACCCTCAGGCCCTTGGCTTAACCACTGCACATACAGTCTCCCATGAGAGAAGCTTAACATTCGAGCGGGAATATCCTTTGCAAATTAATTTCATCGTGCTGGCATTTATAATCTTTTAATTTCGTGTATTCCACAGTAAAGAATGTGGCCCGAGGCTTCGAAATACCCTCGCAATGACTCGACTCAGCGCCGCTCTCCCGTCAGCCATCACCTGTTACGGTGAACGCGGTCAAACCAAGGTATTCCAGGAAAAACAAAGACAGCACACATGCTAAATGTGCTGTATGAATGCACACTGTGAAAGACTCAGAAATAAAGAAATAGGTCAAATTTCCTTTTAGAATCTCTTTCTTTTTTTCGGGTGCTATTTTTATTTTCAGCTGAGCTAACATTCTCTTTCAACTGAATGAAATTGTTAAAAGGAAGGTCCCTCACCATATCCACATTGATCAGTTTACCACTGAGTACAACTAGAAAACAGCCTCTTGCAAGGTCTGGTTAGGGACCGTACGTGTAAGCAGACTCGATTAGCATGCTGACCTCTTCTCCTCTGTGATTGGTGGGTGAGAATTCAATGATTTTATTCGAAGTAGAACGAGCTGAAAATTAAATTCACTGTCTGGATTACACCGTTGACCTTCTCAGACATAAAGCACACACTCCCTCACACACAGACACACGCACACCCACACCTACACACACACACACACGCCCACCCACCCACACACACACACACACACACACACACACACAAGCACACATGCACGCACCTTTATTCTGCTAAGTAAACTTGCACCTCTGGGAGAGACAAGAGGCAAAGCAGTGGATTTGTATCTGATCGACTTGAATTTGATATTATCCCTGCTGATAACAGTTTAAAAAGAGGGAGCAGGAGATCACAGAGGTTCTCACTGTGTTTCAGAACAAAAACCAGATAGAAAAGACAGTTATACTGGGGCAAAAATCAGATAGAAAAGACAGTTATACTGGGACAAAAAACAGATAGAAAAGACAGTTATACTGGGACAAAAATCAGATAGAAAAGACAGTTATACTGGGACAAAAAACAGATAGAAAAGACAGTTATACTGGGACAAAAAGAACATAGAAAAGACAGTTATACTGGGACAAAAAGAACATAGAAAAGACGTTTATACTGGGACAAAAAGAACATAGAAAAGACAGTTATACTGGGACAAAAAGAACATAGAAAAGACAGTTATACTGGGACAAAAATCAGATAGAAAAGACAGTTATACTGGGGCAATAAACAGATAGAAAAGACAGTTATACTGGGACAAAAAGAACATAGAAAAGACAGTTATACTGGGACAAAAAGAACATAGAAAAGACGTTTATACTGGGACAAAAAGAACATAGAAAAGACAGTTATACTGGGACAAAAAGAACATAAAAAAGACAGTTATACTGGGACAAAAACCAGATAGAAAAGACAGTTATACTGGGGCAATAAGCAGATAGAAAAGACAGTTATACTGGGACAAAAATCAGACAGAAAAGACAGTTATACTGGGGCAAAAATCAGATAGAAAAGACAGTTATACTGGGGCAAAAACCAGATAGAAAAGACAGTTATACTGGGACAAAAACCAGATAGAAAAGACAGTTATACTGGGACAAAAATCAGATAGAAAAGACAGTTATACTGGGGCAAAAATCAGATAGAAAAGACAGTTATACTGGGACAAAATCAGATAGAAAAGACAGTTATACTGGGGCAAAAACCAGATAGAAAAGACAGTTATACTGGGACAAAAAGGACATAGAAAAGACAGTTATACTGGGACAAAAACAGATAGAAAAGACAGTTATACTGGGGCAAAAATCAGATAGAAAAGACAGTTATACTGGGGCAAAAATCAGATAGAAAAGACAGTTATACTGGGACAAAAATCAGATAGAAAAGACAGTTATACTGGGACAAAAAGAACATAGAAAAGACAGTTATACTGGGGCAAAAACCAGATAGAAAAGACAGTTATACTGGGACAAAAAGAACATAGAAAAGACAGTTATACTAGGACAAAAGACATTATGACTCATCTTTAATGTATCTCTTATATATATTGTATATATTGACCTATATATTGTATGACATTTTTAAAAAACTAAATTCCCTAAATTCTCACCATTTCAGGTGCGAGACATCAGAAGTCAGTCCAATCACTGATTTGCCTTCTGAATCACAATATGTTTTATTTGATGCTTTTAAATAACAAACCAGCCAACACCAGAGAGGATGCACTGTTGTCAAAATTTGTCTGTGTCCTTGGAAATCTGCCCATGTCTCTGGCATGTCTTAAAATGCTAAAGATTAACTTTGAAACCTACATTCTGCAGTCCATTTTGTGATCATGGCATACCTTTAATTAATTCCTTTATTCTTTCATATATTCATTTCTGTATCATCTCTGTTCCAACCACAGGTTTACCTGCAGCAGAATCCATTCGATTTTGTCACAAAGTCTTTAACTCTTAACCCTTTACTTCCTCTCGAAAATTCTGACATATTTAAGTACAGTCAGGTCACCACATGTGCTTTTCCACTTAAACCGACGTGTAGTCAATCAAGGACACCCCTCTGTTCCAGCCGCCCCTTGTTGTTCTTTAATTCCAAACCAATCCCACGCCCGGATTTGCACGATATTTTCCAAGAATGACCATGTTTCACTTCTCTGTGGGGAAAAAAGCCTCAATTTCAAAGGATCTGATACCTGCCTTCCATCAGACCTTTGTCCTTGAGCTCCAGAGCACTATTCTTCAAAGGAGTCGATGTTCCATGCATCTTTTTTTTTTTTCAACCTCGTTTTTTTTCTTTTTTTTTCTCCCCTTTACATTTCATTATTCTTCGCCTCCAATCCAGGTGTGAACCGCTGTCAGAAAGAGGCTGCGTTCTAAACTGTGAGTGTCGCGAGGGATAACACATTTGACCTGTTTCTTGACTTGTTATTTCATTCGTTTGATTTGGTGTTAATCCTATTTGTTGTTGTTTATTCGTTTTGAGTGTCAGGATTCAAATTTTAATGAAGCTAATTTTTTTTAAGCTGCCATTTCCTTAATCAATACACAACCCTGTTCCCATCACGTTGGGTAGATTAGAAAACTGCTACATTTGAAATGTTTGTTTTTCTCTCTTTTAGCTGAAGGAAAAGTAAGTTAGACACCAATAATATTATAATTTTATAATAAAAGCATTCAAATGGCAGTTAAGCTGCGGAGCCTTGCTGGAAAAAAAAACAAAAAACGGGAAACTCCTTGGCCTTGGATACAACCCTCAACACAGAAAAATCAAATACTATATCACAAATAAACCACTTTATTTCAATAGTAACTCCTGGAGTGGATAATATCCACTTAATCCCAAGATTTGAATCATGAAAGCCACAGAATGTTCTGGAAGCAGCTGAATTTGGCCCTGAAGTAAGAACAGGTGTGAGTTTTGTAAAAAAAAAAAAAAAAAAGAAAGAAAACACCTTAACGGAGGTGTGAGCAAGAAGAAATGAACCAGAGCAAAGATTCATTTGGGCAGAGTTTTATTATGAGTGCACACACCAAGAATAAAACCAGCGGGTGACAGACAGACAGACAGACAGACAAAACAGTTTGATTTATACCCAGGAGGAACAACATAACTCAAACAGTAAGACTGGGTTTATATATAACATGCACCAGTTATACCCCAGGCCCTGATCAGAGATGCCAGGCAGTGTTTTTAACCTAAAAAAAACTTTATCCATATGTATTGAGTCACATGACGCTGAGGGTAATACCGTGGAGAGGCCGTGCCCTGACCTTGACCTTTTCCTGACCCCCTTGTCACTGACCTGTGAATAAACATTGCATGGGAATGCAAAGTGGAGAGAACCATGGCTCAAGAGCTGCATTCAATACATCCCCACACAGTGTAGCCCTCACTCTGTGTTTGTGTCTCCAACAACTGTGTGTTTTCTGTTTGGCCCCTTTCAATATTTTCATCTATAATTATATTAATCGTGTAATTGCAACATGAGTAATAAGCAGTTGATTATTTCAGAGAAACGGAAGGCTCATCTGTGCACCTGTGTTTCACTGTCATTACAGATAGAGCCACTAATTACATCCAAAATAATACATAAATAATAGTAACACATTTAATGGGTAAATATTAAACAATAATGTGAGTGCTAAGTAAATAGAGAAACAAAATGTATGCAGATAACCGGTAAAGGAAGATTAATAAACTAAATGAAATAAAATCAAATAAAGTTAAAGGAATGTTCCAGAAATGAGCTATATAAATACAAGGGACGGACAGAAATAAAGTATATGAGTGTGTTAAGTGTGCTAAGAGGGCTATCATCGCCTCATTTTCACGCAGGCGACCGATTTGAATAAATCACCATTCAGATGAATGGCCGGGGATGTCATATTAATTTAGCATATCGTACCGCGCAAGCCGCTTACAGTTTCGGCCAGTGGTTCTCCCACGGTGCCTCGTGGGCAGCGCTGTTGATAGAGCCACCGGTAAATATTTATAGCGACGCGTGAAAAACGCAGATTCTCAATTATCCAATCGAAAAGAAATGACCTCTATCAGTATGTAAATGACTGAGTTTCAGTTCTTTCACATGAAGTGTAGATGGAGTGCCTGCAGCTTTCTGCACAACTGTGGTGTGTGTGTGTGTGTGTGTGTGTGTGTGTGTGTGTGTGTGTGTGCACGCACGCATGTTTGTGTGGTCATGCATGTGTGTGTGTCTGTGTGTGTGTGTGTGTGTGAGAGTGTGGGGGTAGATGAAACTCTGTGTGTCGCCCAATGAGGTGACCACTGTGCGTTGAATTATTTAGTGTTTGCGAGTGAGTCGACTTCACAGGGTGTCACCATCTGGAGGGAGCAGGAAATGATGCAATGAAGTGTAGCACAATGACAATTTCACTGGATCCAGTTTGATTTTTTTTTTTTCTTTTTCTTTAAAACTGCAGCTTTGGATAGAACATAATTCTACATGAAACTGTCTCTATCCTGTGCAGTGTTCCTCCATTTTTTTTTCTTTTTAACACAGGCATACACCCACACACACGCATACACATACCCACCTGCCCTCCCACCCACACCCACCCACACGCACGCATGCACACGCACGCACGCACACACACAAACACACACAAACACACCCACACAAACACATACACACACCCGCCTGCTCACCCACCCACCCGCACCCATGCACGCACGCACGCATGCACGCCCACCCACACACACACACACACACACACCTACCCACCCACCCACCCACACACAGACACACACACACACACACACACACACACACGCGCACGCACGCACGCACGCACGCACACAAACACATACACACACCCGCCTTAAAGTGGGAACATACCATACAGCAAAGAAAGGATAAGACGAGGTGAAACCTGTGAAACCTTATTCTGAGAGACATTTCTGCGGGAGATGTGTCGCTCCTGACATTTCTATATGTCACATATAGAAATCCCACATATTTACCCGTGCTGTTGCGCAACACCTGTCACCATGGTTACGTGTACGTGCCGACCAAGCAAGGATAACCGAAGTCTCGGCCCACATCTCGATGACATTGTTAACGGCCAACCAATTACAGGGGGTAGAGGAAAAGTCTTGCCCTTCAAATAGATTCAATCCTCCATTCAACGGGACACTGCGTTCTTCTATAAGACTGTGTGAAGAGGTCACAAGCGACTTAATATTGAATAATAATGACGGGCCAATTACCGGCCTCAGTCTCTTTGTTTCTATTGAATTATGCCGTGACGTGGAGCTGCGACAGGACAGGAACAGTCTGTTCAAAATGAGAAACACACTGGGAAGGAATAAAAAAAAAAAAAAAGTTATATAAGTGACGGATGAATCAGAGGATATGCTGTGTAGTGTTGGACTCAGATATTTCATTACGCACAAGACAAACCGCTAACTTATGCATACCACACATATGCGTTCGATTGTCTCTAAGGAAGAACAGTCGAAACAGTCCAAGTCATTGGCAAAGAGATCTACAACAGGCACGGTGTCACCTCCCCAAAAAACCCCCACAAGGACCCTTCGCACCTTGCTACAAAATTCCAAGTTTAGAGAAATATTTGCAATACATGTAAAGTCAAACAATACGTTGAAGGAGGCTCCATTATATTAATATTCATGTGGGTTTTTGTTTTTTTTTTTCTTGTGTTTTTCTGTTGCCTTTCTCAAAACAGAACACATTGCAGTACTGGTGGGATTTAGCTGGGAGAGGCAAGTATGTTAAACCGTTTGTGTTGACATATTTTCAGCCTACAGTAAATAGTACCCATGTTTATGCAATGCTTGAGAAGAACTGGAGGTGAACAAATCCTCTGTATTACCCAGAATTCCTTCACAGCGGAGAGGAAGCAATGGACCTCCACAACAACATACTGGCTATTCAAGGCCTTACTGCATCAAATCATTTTTTTTTGTTTAATTCACTGTAATGACATTGAAGTTTTGGGAGTATTTGTCATGAACTGTTATGTGACCTTTAAGTAAGCCAACTCCGACCTCTTCTTTTTTTTTATCTCCAACTGTTTGAGCAGTGACAGTTTTTGATCTAATGGAAAGTGCCAAGGTGAGTTTTTTCTTTCTTTCTTTCTTTTTTTTTTAAATCTAGGTGTGATTCTTTTTAATCTCATTCATACGTCCAGAGTTTGTCACCTTCAATCTAAGGCGTTATTCTCCTCCTTGGCCTCCGTCAGTTCATTAAAGTATAGCTTTAACCTTCTGTCACCACAAGAACCCAATCTGTGCTTTCTCTTATCACTCCTTAACACCTCCACAGAGCAGGTACAACCTTATGGTCACTCCACACCGCCTCCAGGATGAGGGTACCTGAGGAGACGGAGGGCTCCATCCATCTTTCCTTCTATCTTTCCTTCTTTCCTCCCTCTCTCCCAGTATGAACTCCAAGTTGGTCTGAGGCCATTATTGCACTGGATTGTGACAAAACTAGAACATGCCAGAACAAGTTTTGTCTTCTACATATTCAGGTGAAGGACAGAATCAAGGTAAACATCAGGCAAGGTACCAAAGTGATGTCACAGCATTGAGGGGCCAGAGAAACATGGGTTACGTAGAACACGCAGGGATGTTTCTGTTTTAGTGCCCTGACAGTCTGTTGTTTGTGTTTAATATGATTTAACCCCTTAATAACAAAATGGCCAGTTAAACCGTGCAAGGAGAAATAATTCAGAATTTTGTGTCACTGTCAGACTTCCTCGTCAGCAAAGAGTGGTTGAACCTAATCACTGTGGGTTTGGACATATCTGTGTCGGTCCTGAAAAAAATGGATTGCATTGTTCAGGTTTTTTTGCCATACTAGTTGACTAATAATGTTCAGTTTAATAATGAGTTTCATCATTGTGTCCTGACTGGTTTGGTCCCTCATGCTAAAAGTTACACAGATACATTTTAAATCTAACAAAAGCAAGTTTAGGCTTTTGCTCTGTTAGTCTGTGTTACAGGTGATTGATGGGTTACATCAAATGCTGTCTCAACCAATCAGATGCTGATAATTCTGCATGTGGACTGTGACACCTATAATACAACACATTGTGATCTAAATCTGAGTGACCACAGACAGACAGAGAGACGCACGCACGCACACACACACACACACACACAGGGGCGTAAGACCATGGGTAATGGTGGACCTGACTAATCAGGGCCCTGTATATTGCAGTGATGTAAGCCAGCTATTAGCTAGTTAGCAGTCATTCATAACAAGCACAAACTGATAAAGAAGCAGGATTTGATTCAATGCAGCTAGTAAGCATTTTATGAATAGTTAATGTAACAGACAGTGTTTTTGTGATCATAACCCAGCGAAGTTAGTCTCAGCCCAGCAGCTAAGCTGATAAATACACACTGGTAGGTCTAGGAGCAGCTGCTGAGGGAGTCATATTCTGATGCAGCTTTTTTGGTAGATTTTCTTTGTTTTTCTCTTTTGAATTCCTCTCTAATTACATTGTTTCAAACAGAGACTAAGTTTAAATCTAATCCTCATTGAACTACAGCAAGATATATGATTCAAAGCACACTTACCTCATTGATCTTCAGCTGTTTAAGCCTTAAATACATACCAACCAACCTAATAATTAAATATAACATAATAAGTACCGTATATATTTTTTCCCTCCCTTTATTTTCTTAGGAGGGAGATGGGGGGCGGGCGGTGCCGGGGAGGGGGGGGGGCACACTACTATATATACATACACACGCGCATAACTGTGTGTTGTGTGGGATCTATAGCTTCCACTGATAAATATCTCATTATTATCGTATTGTGTTGAAACATCTGAGCCTCTCCTTTTTACCTCTCAAAGGTATATAGAAATGATAAGATACATATTTCATGTCAGGGAAAGTATTGAGAATACGCAGGTACATAGCACTGTCACCAAAGACATCACTGCATGAAAAACTCTACATAGTCTCATTCATGGCACGCACTGGACATCAGAATACAACAAGTCTAAACATCTGAACCTCCAGATTAGAGAGACAGATATATATATATGTATAATGTCTCAAAGTACCTCAGCGTTCTAAACAGTTACTGTTTCAGAATCAAAACATATAATATATCCTCCAAAATATCTAACCACCTTTGGGCTAATACTGACTGCCATTTATTTAGACAAATCACTGTGTTTTCTTGTAACTGTTGTGAAAAAGAGAGGAGGAGGGGGGCAGTGCTGGAGGCGTGGGGAGCAGCGGAGTCTGGCTGGAGCGTATCGATCTGCATTTGGGGGGTAGCTTGCCAACAATACCCCCCCCCCCCCCACCTCTTATTCTGAAACACGAAAAAATCGACAGGCACTGCAAACTAATCCGTCTGAGAGTCGGTGTTTACCGCGTGGCCTCTGGCTACAAAGTGCCACGCATACACCTCAAAAAACCTTGAAAAAAAAAAAAAAAACAAGAAAAAAAAAGGAGAAAGAATATGAGGATGAAGGAGAAAGGTACAGGGGTTGGGAGGATTGGGGGGGGGGGGCGAAAGAGAACTTCAGACACATCCGGAGAGGTTCTTAAAAACACTAGTGTCAGTTTTACTCCTTCCCACTCCACCCACTCCACCCCCCCACCCCCATCCCACCCCACCCATAACCCCTTTTTCTTTTTTTTCCCCCCCATCATAACTTTGCAGGTGATGCGTACGCCGTTTCAAATCTTTAGCTTGATTCTCTCACACATGAAAGGGAGCTCCACATTCATGCAGCTTCAGACTGGCAAAAGCCTTAATAACCGCAGATGACAGGAACCCCTACGCCAACCTCAATTATGAATGACGTTCTTTTATCTTCCCTTCATGCTAATTAGAGAAGCTCCTATGCTTTCTAGTCTGTTCTCTGAGATTCCTGGATTTGGGTCCCCCCCCCCTTTCTATTTATTTATTTATTTACTTACTTATTTATCTTTTGCAGACATGACCCTATAAAAGGATAATGTGCCTCAGCGGGATCTTCCCGTTCCTTTGCTGCCGATTGGTCAGAAAACGGCATTATTGATTGATAAACTAACAAATGACTGTTTACATTTCTCTGAGATGTGTACGCCCTGGGGTGATACATGAATAAAATAGTACCGTACAATGAAACGACCATACACGTAATCTTTTTCTCGTGATTACATGTAAATGGCAATACGATTCTCCTTCTAATATATAATCTTTCGGTTCCTTGTCTCTCATATGTGATTCAGATACATGGAATTTTATCATTTTCTATAGTCTTCAGCGAATATAGCAGCTGCAAACTAATCCATCATGTTTTAAATCAGTAACCCTGTCAGTGATTGGTCAAGGTGTTTTTAATCGACCGGTTATTGTCACGTTATTGATCTTGTTAGAGCGTGGGATGTTTTGAGCTTTGTCATTGATAAAGGACGTCGAGCCGCTTGAACCCTGATGAAAAGTGACAACTATGGGAACACAATGTCTACCAGCGATAAGACAACCAGCAGGCTTTGAAGCAATTAAGCTCTTTGTGCTTTTATTTCTGTGAATGACAAATAAGCCTTTTCCATTTTTCTTTCTTTTTTTTTTATGGGGGTGGGGGGGGGGCGGTGGGAGATGTATAAAAGAAAGTGCAATGAATAGAAAAAGAGTCCAGAGTCTAATGAACTGGATCCAATTAGCTTCCTTGACAGCCAATCCATGACAAGGAATTCGGAGAAGCTCTTCACCGATTGGCCAGTGGGCTTTGTTATGTCTTTTCGCGGCATTGTCTTACAGTCAGGCACAGAGAGGCTCCAGAGCCGCGGAGGGAACAAACGAGTCACGACTCGCGGAGAGCGCCGAGCAGATACTCATTAGGGGGGGATCTTCTTCCACCCACATGTGGGTGGAGGGTAGGGGGGGGGGGTTAGGGTGGTTGGAGAGGTTGATTAGCCACCGCCACCGACCCCCCCCCCCACCAATCCACTCCTGCACTGCTACCCTCACCGCTTTTCTCCGACCGTTTCTTCCTCCGTCAGTTCTCACTGCTCATCTCTCGAATCTCATTTGAGCTCCAGCTTCTCCAGTCACGGTTCTGAGAGACCCTGAGAGACGAGGGGATGAGAAGATAAGGCCTGAATTTCATTTCTCAATGACAAAAGAGAGTCTTTTGACATTTTCCTTGGGTTAATTAACGCAAGAATAAAAAAGGCACAAAGTGAGTTTGAACACCCTGTTTTCATTATTCGCTGTGCTTCGAAAAAAGAAAGAAAAAAAAAAAATTGGCAAGTACTTTTAACTTGTTAATGTTGTGATTATGTTTTCTCACATTTCTTATTACAGTTTGATTTGTTGAACAACAACAAAATCAAGTGAAGATATGTTTTAGTTTTAGTCATCTTCTTCTCTTTCTTGGCTTTGTAATCTATATTGTTGTCACTTTCACTGAATTAATAATCTTCACGGGGAGAAGGCGAAAGGAAAAAGAATAATGTGGTGAAAACTACGGCAAAAGCTTTAGCAATCTGTCAATTTTCAAAATGTGAAATATATTTGGCATCAAATGCAACAACCTTGCCAGATATTTCCCTATAACCCCCCCCCCCAAAAAAAAAAAAGAATTTCAGATATGAATGTTTGTTCTTTGTCTAGAGAGGGTGTCAAGTCTACTGATTTATGACCTGGCAGTAATAGTAAATCGACAAGTTCCCAGATTTGTGTTTGAGCGAGATCGCTATCTTTGTATCAGCCTTGAAATTGTTTTCCAGAAGTTTCTGGATGGTTTACGATGATGTCACAAGGTCAGGACGCGTTTAAGTTTGAACGGGCTCTGTTGGTAAACAGGCTTGTCGCTTATCGACGTGGTCCAGGCACCAGTGCCAAACAATGCAGATCAACACCCCAGATACCGGCCTTTTTCTTCTCTCTTCTCCAGCATTTGCATTCATGCATAATTAATGAAGAGTCAGAGAGAGAGACAGAGAGAGAGAGAGAGAGAGAGAGAGAGAGAGAGAGGAAGAGAGAGAGAGAGAGAGAGAGAGAGACAGAGAGACTTCAGATAACATCCTTCAAAAACATTACGCAAGTGTTTCAACACCAGCAATGTTTGTGGAACTCTCTCTCTCTCTCTTTTTTCCTTTTCTCCAACACAATCTTCTCCTCTTTCTCTCGCAACTAAAGAGCGCCGAGGAACTGAAAATATTGCAGAGTAAACACCAACCAAGCCAAAGCTGCCAAATATTTCGTTTCTTAATTATTTATCCTTTTAGGGAAGGACACGTCATCCTGAGACACTGAACACTGTGAAAAGACAGTGGATGAAAGCCTGAAAATTACTGCCAACCATGCATGCAGAAAACACCTACTGTTGTGAGAAGTTTCTTTTCTTTACAAGGACCCTGTCACCAAAGCCTACAAAAAAGAAAACAACACATTTTCTGGCATGTTCCAGAATGTTCTGCAGTAGGCAGTGAAAATTGCCTGAAACCATAAAGATGAGGGGTGCATATGTCTAAAACACCAAAGTGCTTCAACATACCATCAGCGCTAGAACTACAGAGCTCGAGAGTTTTTACGAACAGATCATCGTCATCTGGTGTAACACGCGTGAAACACCAGCTGAGGCGTTAGTCCCTCTAACAAGAGTCTGTGACAAGAGGCTTCAGGCAAGGAAGTTCTCACATGGACATCTCCTTCTGGTCCTTGTAGCGCTCTCTCTCTCGCTCTTTTTCTCCCTCCCCCTCTCTCTTTCTCCCTCCCTTTCTCTCTCTCTCTCTCTCTCTCTCTCTCTCTCTTTCTCTCTCTCTCACACACACACACAGTCATTCTCTCAATGTCAAAAGCCAGGTATAATAAAATGTAGTGAGGCACATAACGCACTAGGCCTGAGCATTGGCGAGTGTAAATTGGCAGCCCCGATGGTGTGTTGAAACACTTGGTGTTTAAACATATGTGTTTGTTGTCTTGCAGATTCTGGGCCATTTTCACTGCATGTCTTAGAACACTCCGGAACACGCCAGAAAAGGCAAAGAACAGAAACATCGTGTTAAGTGAGTCTCCAGGAGTAGAGTTGGGAAATATTAGGATAGATGGGAGAAGGGATGATTGTGTTGAGGGGAGCCCGAGCCAATCAGAACACGCCAGAGCTGACGGTTGAACTTGGATAGTATCAGGCCAAACTGGGTGGACTTTTTTTTTAACCTGTGAAAGTGGCAGTAGTTAAAACAGTCTATTTGAAGCAGTCCTGCATTGTCTTCTGGACAGGCCACCTTAATGCGGAATGCGAAAAGTCAGAAATGGTTTATTTCAACCCGATTCCTGATCCGATCAGGAGGCTGTGTCGGATCAGTTTACTACTGACCTTTTTAAAGTTTGCTTCACAGTGAGCAGAAATTTCTGGGCATATTTTCATCTACTTCTTTTTTCCTTTTTACATTTTCATCGCAGCCAGTTCCTAAAACGTCACACGACATTTTTTTTATTTTTAAACTATAAGCACACTAAGGGGGGAAAAAAATGACAGACAAAGCACTTTTCCGCCACATTCGTAATTCCGACATTCCGACTTGGTTCCAGGCTTTCTTTAGCATTGCATTAGATTTCTCTCTTCTGATTAATTTTCTTTTCTTTTTTTTTCCCCTCCTCACTCTTTAATAAGCAGAGCGTGTGTGAAATGAAGGAAAGACAAGGGGGACTTAAAGTTGCATTAGGATTGTGGGATGCGGGATGACTACGCTTGACTGGGTAACTGAAGAGGAGTGTTGTGGTGAGTGCTTCAAGGCAAAGAGGTGGTAATGTCATCTTGAGTAAAGGATTAGAGTACGTTTACCCAGAAGTCAAGACAAAGACTCTCCCAGCCTTCTGCCTTAGTTAACATCATTACAACTTTGAGCCGAGCATGAAAAATGAATGACTCGGCTTAAGAAAAGAAAAAAAAAAAGAGAGAGAGAGAGAGAAAAGAAAGGAAGGAGGTTGAAATTCGCTGTAGGGTTAATGAAAAGCTTCATAACACTGTTTCTTTTTTTTTTTTGTTTTTTTTTGTTTTGCTTGACTGTGAAGTTTAGACGTTACAGATTTACAGTGCTAAGAGGTGTTGGGACTGGAACCTGTGTGCTGAGCACGTAAACCAAACAGCCAATCATTTTTCTAAAAACGAAAACCTCCACCCCCAACCCCCTGCCCCGCCCCTTTTTCAATTTGTCACTGTCTTAAAAACCCTCACTCTCACTTGGTATCTAAGCCGCTTATCCTAATGTAGGGGGTGAAGGTGGGGTGGGGGGGGGGGGGGGGGGGGGGGGGGGGGCGGGGGGCTGGAGCCTATCCCAGCATTCACTGGGTGAAAGGCGGGAGAACACCCTGGACAGGTCGCCAGTCCATCGCAGGTCTTAGAAACTCCCCCTTTTAATTTACTTATTTATTTATTTTTGTTTTGTTCATCTTACAATGTACCCGACCGATGCAAGAACAACCAAAAAGCAAGATACAATGAATACAAAGCTTTAAAATGATTTTCTCACAAATGGCTATGAACCAGAGGTCCATACATTGTTAATGTCAGAAGGTAACACTTTGTCATGCCTTAGAATACAATAGCAGGATTCAGGCAGCGTTCTCGGAATGACTCGATATCCCGCGTGTCGTAAACGCCATCTAAATATTTGTGTGTGACACCAAACATATTAATAGGTGTCTCCTCCCTCTTGACAATGAGCAATTTCCCAAAGTCACCGTAGACATTAATAACAATAACACACATTATAAACCCGCCCTGCTGCATCCAATGGCATGCAAAGCAATCATGCGTAGCTAATAAACATTGCATGTAGATGCATTTACGCTCAATTGGATTAATGCTTCACATTTAGGGATCATTTGACTGCTTCAACAATGGGTTTTAAATGATACATTTGAGATACATGTAATCATAATTAATATAATCCATTCAACGTGTTCAATAGACTTGATCCTCATAACGTCTTATTATATTAATCAGTGTAACGAGCAGTGCATACATCTCAATTAGACGCACGGAAAACAGAAATGAAACAAAGTAACACAATACAGCCAAAGAAATTCTTTAACTGACTACAGTTAAGAATAAGGTAAAGTTAGTTATGTCTCAGTAAATAATTTACTGCAGACGAATATGTATACTGTACGAATACCCAAATGTACCCAAACAACAACACAAAATCAGGTACTAAATATCGCTTAGTTTTTGCTCCGATTTCTTTCAGCGTTGTGCGTTATTTCACATTTGCCAGGTCTCGATGACTAGTTTTGAAGCCATTGAAACTTCATCCCTTTTGAAAATCAGTTGGCAGTGGGTTTTTTTTTCCCTCCTAGCCTGACACCAGCCTGGACGAAGTTAACTCGAGTGTCGTGGTTCTAGGCGATGAACAGAAACATCGTGTTAAGTGAGTCTCCAGGAGTAGAGTTGGGAAATATTAGGATAGATGGGAGAAGTGATGATTGTGTTGAAGGGTGCCCGAGCCAATCAGAACAGCTGCTGCAGCTTCTCCCTCCGTGAGCCTGAGGGGGACAGAGAAAAAGCGCTCTCCACTCCAGTCCTAAGATGACTGCAGAGACGGCTCCTATTCCCTCATTCAGTCTGTCACTCCACACACTCTGTCCTTTTACACTCTCTCTCTCCCTCTTTGTGTGTCAGAAAGAGGGAGAGAAAGAGAGAGAGAGAAAGAGAGAGATAGAGAGAGAGAGAGAGAAATGTTACTTAATGTCTTACATTACGCTGCTTAGAGCCTATGGTTATAGCAGATAAAATAACAATAAAATTAGTTGTCATTTGAGTGTATGTGTGTGTGTTTGTGTGTGTGTTAGTTTGGTATCTTACATCATACTCCTCATAACTAATTTATTGTGATTATTTTTTAAGCTGTCATTGCACAACCCGCTCCTACCAGGCCACCACAGCCTAAATACATTCTGTAAGATTACTGAAGAACATCAGATTTGTTTAAAGAATTGTTACAGAATAGCCTCCTGCTCCTCCTCCTCCTCCTCCTCAAAAACAAGCAAACAAACAAACAAACAAACAAGAAGAAAAAAAAAATACGGTTGCCTTCAGTTTAAGCGTTCCAGAGTGAGAATCTTAGCCACCAATTTCCATATTTAACCTCAACGATGAGTCAAGTGTGGAGTTTTGTTTTCTCTAATTAGACCCAAATCAGGATGATTTCTTTTTACGAGAGAAAGAAGGCAACGAGGTGATCCAGCACAAACAAACCTGCGAGAGCCCAGATGTCGCCCAAAGCGCCGCGGACGCTGTCGGGTGTAATTATTGTTTTGCCTTCACCGAGATAATTCGCCAAAATTACAGAGTGATGTTCGAGGTGAGCGACTCATCTGAGCTAATGCCACTGGTATCTCTGCCCAGGCATGAAAACACGGGATGCCGCGCCCTCAAACACCCCTGTCGGCCCCAAAGGTCTGATAGAGAAGCTTAAAAATAAGTCACTCGTGCCAAATGTGCTAGTTGGCTTCATCCATCCTGTGATTGAGATGTTTCTGCTGCTATTACATCTCC
The DNA here is from genome assembly GCF_902362185.1 of Chanos chanos. Lineage (NCBI taxonomy): Eukaryota > Metazoa > Chordata > Actinopteri > Gonorynchiformes > Chanidae > Chanos > Chanos chanos. The sequence goes on along the minus strand of NC_044508.1, from coordinate 4,107,192 downwards.
AATTTGGAGAGTAATTAATATCTCCGTGACAACGGCTGGCTCTCCGTCATTGCGTTTCATTGTGGAAGGAAAGTTCAGGAAAGGCCAGTGTTTTTTTTTCCCTCTGACTGTTGGAAAAAAAAAACAAAAAAAAAACAAAAAAAAACCAAAAACATGACATCCTGTCACCTATTAGCCCAGGGTTCAACACACCCGCGGTCCTTCCAACCGAAAAGACAGCGAGTCAGAGGAGTCAACCAAAGTTTGTTGATTTATCACAACACAGCCCAACCCCCCCTCCCCCCTTGCCCCACCCCACCCCTACCCTCCCGCAACACCTTTCACTGATAGAGCGCTGGAGCAGTCAACTTTAAAAAAAAAAAAAAATTCTGTATGTATTTGCAGTAAATAACAACTCCAAAAAAGACTCGGAGTGCTAACAAACGCAGGGCGGGCGGAAAAAAGAGAAGTGATGTTCCAGGAGAGACGGTTTGACTCTCTCTTTCGATCGAGCGATGGCGCACCGTCATGCACGGGTTTGAAGTGTGAAGGGAAGAGAAAGCAGTGTTTTTTTTCTTTTTGTTTTTGTTTTTTTTTTGCCAGTTTGTTTTTGTTTATTTGTTTATTTGTTTATTTATTTATTTATTTATTTATTTATTTATTAGAAACAGTCGCCGCGCATTGAAGAAGCCATTGCTTGTCTCAGTCAACTACAGGAATCAGGAAGCTGTCACATGACTCCAGTCGTTTTCTCCCCTGAGGTCCAATTACAGCGGAGTGTTTGTCCAGTGTTCAGGGAGAAGGAGAGAGAGAGAGAGAGAGAGAGAAGGGCACAAGAGGCTGGTTTCTGCTTCTCTGTACGGGAAACACCCTCTCTGTCTTAAGCAACTGTTTCAAGATGAGAAACAGTCCTTTTGCCAGCTCCCAGAATACATCATGAAACTTTTCCTACCCCCATGAATAAAAAATAATATTAGTGGATCTACTCATATCACAAATATGTAAATAATCATTAACTACTTGAAAACGAGGAGCAAATTTCACGCATCAGTGTGAAATCCTTAATCTTTTTAAATATATTGACAGGCCAGCACTAAACAGAGATATATCTGCATTTAGAGGCAAACAGCATGTCCTAAAATGGAAAATTATGAAACGTGACACGAATTATGGGATATTTCACGAAATGCTGAGGAAACTTTAATAGTCCTTGACATTATGGTACCAGGTCTAAGCCCGTGTAAACCCTGCTGCACATCGATCCAAGAGCAAATAATGAGCTCCTATGTTCCTACACCCTCACGGAAAAACAAACATAAACACCGTGTGTGTGTGTGTGGGTATGTGTATGTGTGTGTGTGTGTGTGTATGCGTGTGTTTGACTCCCATTAGGTTATTTCTCTGGAGTATCAGTTTAAAGGTTAGCTCCACCAATGAGGCAAACGGCTGTCCGACCTGGGGCTTTCAGTTCGTCATCCACCCTGGCACGGCACGGGTCGGATCAATCATTCTTCCACGTAAAGGCCACAGGAAAGCACGAACACATCCTGGAACGTCAAGGGAGTGTGGTGTTTCACTCCACAGAGGCTAGTCACTCTGTCTATCTCTCTTTTTGCATCTCTCTCTCTCTTTTCTCCTTTATTTCTCCCTGGGCTTGATATATTAACCTTTTAGTTCATAATGTCATTTGCTATGTTATGAGGTCACAGCATCCATTTGCATTCATGGAACAATGAAGAAGACTGGATATTGAGAGAATTTTATGCATTCGTATTAACACACAAGTCAGGGCTTCCTGCTCTTGCTACTGCAGGTCCACAGTTCTGCGTTCTGTAGGCCTCCTCCACCTGTAACTTTACTGGAAAACAGCCCGGAAAACACAGCTGATGAGTTCAGACAGGTTTGTTTAGAGTGTGTAGACCTAAAATGTGCAGAACTGAACCATGGTTGGTTCTTCAAGAGCAGGACAGGGAAACATGAACATTGAGTACATGAACAGAGAGTATCCTCAACTTTAAGATTACAGAACCAACATGAAGCAGAACCAGAATTTTGCCCATATTGTCTTCCATAGTTAAAGAAAAAAAAAAAAGAAAAAAAAAAAAGAAAAGAAAAAAAAAAGAACTACCTCTGTGCCGTGCTTTTGCGGTGCAGCGTAGAACAACCGAAGGTCCGACCCACTGATCGGCTAACTGACCAACTTTTAAGTATTTCTCCTTCCCTCTTTCCATCCCTCTGGTTGAGAGAGAGAGAGAGAGAGAGAGAGAGAGAGGAACTGCATTACGTGGCAACTCCCTCTTTTTATGAATTATTTAACACTAAATGGCTTTTACCATCATAGGTACAACACTTTTCTCCCCCCCCCCTGCGGGTCATTAACCTTGACTCCAAATAGCTAGTGGCAGCTGGACCAATTGACTTCCAGAAAAAAACATCAAACTGGACCTTCAGCACGGGAAACCATGACCAGTTATTGCTCTGACCAGAAGTCTCGACGTGTGTTCATTTAAAAAAAAAAAAAAAAAAAATTCACAGAGCTGGGTCAGTCTAATATACAACAATGACTATGACTAAAGTTTATTCAGTGCAAATCTTAACGTCAAACTTGATTCGGAGGGAGACTGTGCAGTCAAATCTGTGGTGAGCTATTTGGAGTTTGTATATACCATGCATTATCTATTGCCAAGCTCTCAAGGTATAAAATTTGTATGACCGTTTTTTTTTTTTGTTCTTGTGTTGTTAGAAGCAGAGAGCAGAGGGAACTGGCTTTGTAGCCACATTTATTTCGAACTGGAGCATGTGGGCAGTAGAGGAAACTATGAAATGTACAAATTGTTGTTTCTCTCTCTCTCTCTTTGTCTCTCTCTCTCTGTTTGTCTCTCTCTCTCTCTTTCTCCAGTCTCGGTGTCCTGATCTTTTTCCACACAGGGAAGGTTTTTTGAATGCGCTGTTATGCTATTGCAAATTTGCCTCAGAATGTCTTGCCGTTTGCTTCTGTTCCCCGAGAGTCAAAAGAAAAGGAAAAAGAAAAGAATAAACATTGTGTTTATGGATCTGTCACCAGCACAGTGGATCCACCATTTTCATCAATCACTACATCAATTACAATTTTCCTAGATTCTTTTTTCAATTCTGTCGTGTTTTTTTTCCCCCTCTCTTTCTCTCTCTCTCTGCTGGTTGGGCTATTACTTATGTATCACAATGCTTCCCTCCATCATTACTGAGTGTCCCTAAAGTTGTTCACTCCTTTTGCCTTGGACACGGTGATGAATGCCCCGCGTTTGTTGTTTTCCTCAGTGATCTTCAGGTAAACCTCTGGACACGCTCACATTCACTTTTACCTGGATTATCAAAAAAAAAGCCATTTGCAACAGCTTAGTCAGTTGTTATTTCATTTTCGACACGGGTCAAAGTCAGGAACTAGCTTTGAATGACCTGTGTCTCCATGTAGGATATGTCATGTCATGACCTGGCATGTCATGGGTCGTAGGTCACGTGACACGCGTTGTCTGACAGTTTCGCAGCGCGGCGTTTCACACATTGGGGCGAGCATTCTCATGATACACCTCTCCGGACGCAATCTTCGATTTTTTTTTTTTTCCCTTCTTCGACCGAACTAACGTGATAAGTACTGACAAATATGCCCTCTTTGGTTTGTATTGACACAATTAACACAACACCACTAATTTGCCCTCTCAGTTTTCACACTCACTTGTCTATAGGAAGCAAGGCTTGGTGTCCCTAACTGAATAATCATTTATGCCTGCTGATGGGTTATAAAAGAAAAAAAAAAGAAAAAAAGCTGTCGATCATTGACTAATTGACACAGCGTAACATGACTCATTAATGATCTAATGAATGGGATTATGAGCAGTGCTCAAGGCCTTCTTCCCTGTGTCTGCGTGTTCGTCTTTTCCATCGACTGACCAGCTGCGCTTTGATATACGGTCGCAATCTAATTGTACTCAGTGTCGATTTTATGGCGTTCGCTCGGAGAGACATTTATTAAAGGAGGGGTTGCCTGGGACCTGAGAGTCATGTGACTTTTTGTCAGCAGGGTCCAAGATGGAACAGAGACAATGTCATTAAAAATAATGGCAGTAGTAGAGAGAGAGGGAGAGAGAGAGGGAAAAAAAAAACGGGGGTGTGCAGGGGGAGGGGTTACTGCAACAGCCTTTGTAGTTGATGGAAATCTCACTGAAATACGAGGGAGAAATGGAGAGAGAGAAAAAGATAGAGAGAGAGAGAGAGAGAGAGAGAGAGAGAGAAAGAGAGAGAGAAGATGACACAGATGGCAGAAGAAAGATGGAGGTGTCAGACAGTATGCCTGATGTGCTAATTAGAGACAGAGAGAGAGAGAGAGAGAGAGAGAGAGAGAGAAAGAGGAAGAAAAAAAACACCATTGACTTTAACAGTTTTTTTTTCTTCTTGTTCGCTCACGTTGCTAATGCTATTTTGTCAGCACTTGCCTCACAGATGATCTCTGTTTCATCTGCAGCACAAATGATGATTTTAGAGATGAGCTACCAGACACGTGACTGTGAGCTTTAACAAAGACACCCCTTTGATAAACACGCGAGCTGGACCTCGTCAAACGCGCGCGCCCCTGACTCAAAATCCCAGCGGCCCAATTTTTCCCGCGGTTAAAATTGGGTTCCGTTCACACAGGACAAAGTCATTAAATGACTGCTGAATTTCTCACTCAGTCTTAGGCCAGTCTTATAACAGCCACAGAAACCCTCTCAACACTTGGCTTGGTTGTCAGGTGTAGCAGATATGCCAGTAGCCAAACTGGGGAATACTTAAAATACCTACAGTTTGTAATATAATACAAATACACACAAAATAATGTAATACAGATATAATACCATATACAGAAGCTACCGTATGGGCATAAGAATTTTTAAGCTGTCATCTGCTTTGATCAATTCAAATACAAAAGGGAATGAAAAAAGAGGGAAAAGAATGCAGTGCTTCAGTGTCTGGTCTGTAATGAATCCAACAGATGCTATTCTGTTCTATACACACGCAGTCATATTTTTTAGCCAACGGCGGAAAATAAAAACATTTGGGTGGTAATTTATAGACTCTCCCTTGGCAAACCAGACATGTCCAGACATGTCCTACCTGCAGGAACAGAGGAGTTTAAACTAGAAAGGACCCCCCCCCCCTTCATTGGTTTGCAAGAACCAGCGAAGACTGGCTATATTCTCTCTCGTCTCTTAAGTTAAATGAGCTTTTTTGTGGGGAATTTTCAGTTTTCACAAACTGTGCCTTTATCCAGAAATAGTCTATGTGTGCATAGACTGGTGTATGTGTGTGTGTGTGTGTGTGTGTGTGTGTGTGGTGGAAGAGCCTCATTTAGTTTTTACTGTCAAAAATCAATGTCTACAGGCTTATTCTGGTCACATTCCATTGTTCACTGACTGCAATAAATTTTGCGGTCCTTAAAACTGATCCCACGGCATAACCGGATAACGCATCAATAACACATCGATAGCCACGATCAATAGTTCACTACAAAGCCCGAAGCAATAAAACGTCATGCCTTGAAAAGACGAACGTGATTAGCAATTCCTCCTGTAATTTCCCGATACCGTGATCCTACCTTCATGTCGAAGAGACTGCTGGTCTCACATCACACCTTCCTTACTGAATTTGGTTTTCGTGGAAAATGAGAAAAGGTGGTTTCATAACTTGGACAACAGTCTGTTGGAAATTCAGCGTTTCCTCACAGTGTTTCTGTGTGAGGTTTAGCATATTTGGAGGTTAGGAAGGGCTTTGAGTGAATGACGATGAGAGTTTGATTTACGAGATGCACTTAGGCGCTCCTAATTGCTCTCACTGTTCTGTAATGTAATCGTTTTTGCGTTCGTGCCATCTAATGAACTTCCTTATAGTACTTCCAAATAGACCCAAAAGCTGACAGACGAGAGAATTTCATTTGTTGACTCATCTGTTCAGTGATTTATTCCCACAATTCATGTCTTTGCTTCTTTTCTCTCCCCATCTGATGGATCAATACTGCTACTGATCCATAGCTAGGGATCATGGATGAAGAGTTGAAAAAGTCTTTGTGGAGATTGAGTTTATCTGATACTGGGAGAGCCACAAAGCAATTCAAAACAATAAAGCAAAACTTGGCTCAGTGCTTTAAAAACTTATAATAAACATTTATCTCTTCAGACAGACTTTGCCTTTTTTTTTGGATGAGATCCTTGTTAAGCAAACTCATAGAATTTGAAATTGAAAAATAACATTTGACTCAGGAGGGTTCTCTTGTCTTTCAAGTTTTATGATGAAATTAAAGGAGTTTGTCTCAATGACAAGATTCCTCCCTGACCTAATCACAGATGCTCAACATTCAGCAAGCTCAGAAGAACGAAAAATTAATAACCAAACCATTTTTAAACGTGCCAAAAGCTGCATATTACTGCTGAATACATCTGAACATGACACTGCTGGATTTTGCTGTATGATGCAGAATATCCATCCATCTATCTATCTATCTATCTATCTATCTATCTATCTATCTATCTATCTATCTATTTATCTATCTATCTATCTATCTATCTATCTATCTATCTATCTATCTATCGATATAGATAGATAGATAGATAGATAGATAGATAGATAAATAGATAGATAAATAGATAGATAGATAGATAGATAGATAGCCTTGCTGAGTAAGAAGTCCATGTAATCTGGAATATGCATTTTAATTGACTAAAAAGTTCCTGTTTTGGCTGGTCCCACCCCTTGTACAAAGTTTTGTCTTTGTCCTTTTGTCCTGTATGAGTTTTGAATATGCTGCAGTCACAAACTATCTACTGGTTTTTGTGTCACTAAAAAAAAAAAAGAAAAAGAAAAAAGAAAATATCCAACAGTGAAACCGAGTGAGGTTGGTGTTTTGCTTTAGTTGTTTCAGTCCGTACTAGCGCCCACAGGCATTGGAAATGAACCATTGATCCAAATGTATTTTTAAGAATGTATGAGTATAAATTCTCACATAATCAGCCTAACAGGCAAACAAACCACCGACTGCCTGAGAAGTGTCTGGATATCAGAACCCTCTGGGGAACAATAGAGCTAATGCAGAAACTCTCAGCACGCACACTCCATTCTTTGGATCTGACAGCAGGCAAAATCAAATACGCTCTCACATTCGTTCATTCAAACAGGATCTTAAGAGTTTCTCTCATTGCATTTGGTGACAAAAGTCATCGCATTTGGTGTCAAAAATGTGTTCTTTATTGTCTTTTTCTTTTTCCCTTACCCCCGAAAGTGTGTGAGTAAACTGATACCGGGAGATATTGATTTGTTTGGTACAGTCCTGAATGATAGTAAGACATAAAACACTGGGCCTCCTTTCTTACCGTCGACCAACGAGGTTTGAAATCTTTTGAGTTCTCACCTGGGGTTTGGTCAACCCAACCCAACCCCCCCCCCCCCCCACCCCCCTCAGCCCCCGCCTCCACTAACCCATGTCACTCCCCCTGACACCACACTGTGATCTCCAGAAAAAAACAGGTAGAGTGTTGTGATTTAGTTAGATTATATCTTACCTATTTTCCAGCACACATTAACAATTATCTGTTGCTGTGGTGGCTTTCCATAGGACACCATGTGGACAAACCAGGCTCTTTACGATCTCCGGTGCAAAGTAGCGTGACATTGCCATGACCTTATTGACCTCTGTGACTGTAATTCACCTTTCAGTTCTCCACTTATTACCTCAAGGCATGGGGCGCAGAAATGATTGAGTTTCTAATATTAGATTATGTTACAAGCCGATACTTATTGTCATTGTTTATGACCCCACTAATTTTTATCATGAAACACATATCATTCTTGCATTGTTTCTCCAGTTGTGCCACGGTTTAGAAATGATGTTGGATATAAGATAACTAAGTGGGTTTCTATCTTTTCAGTATTAGCCCATGTTACCTAACTAGCTGGTGGATTCATTAACAAAGGAGCTAGTTGCAACACTTCTTCTTTGTAACTATTGAAATCTTAAAGATGGGACTAATTTCGATTTCCCCTCTTGTGCAGATAACAAGCTAATTAAAGAGGACAGAGGAAGTGCTGCAGAACTTGAAGATGTTATTGAGAAAACAGTTTTATAAGCATGAACGTGTCTAGCTGTAGTATGACTAATGATAATGATTCTTATTAAACATGCTTTATTGTCCAATGCAAGCCTAATTCATTTATTCAACAAAAGAATATCAACGCATAAAAATCTTCAACTGGTCATACATCATTATTTTAAGAAACAATCATTTTAAGAAACAATATCTATTATTTATAGATAGTTATAAGATAATTATTTGAAGTGTTTTTGTTTGCTGGAATGTATTATTTGCCATATTGAGTTCTTTTTCACACCTTGCTTTGCTGTAGCATAGTAACTGTGTAGAGAAGAGGAGGAAGGCTGTTATAGCAAAGCCTCTGCAGAAAAAGAAAGAGAGAAAAAACTGCATGAAACGCTGGAGAGATGGTAGAGCTGAGAGAGAGAGAGAGAGACAGAGAGAGAGAGAGAGAGAGAGAGAGACAGAGAGAATCAAACAGTCGGCTAGGAGAGGACGGTGAGTTTAGAAGGCAGACGTCCCAGATGGTAACACCTACCTCAGCTCCACTAGATGCTCATGGGACACTAACTTCTCTGATTACCCCCCCCCCCCCCCCCCAAAAAAAAAATCCACTGTAAATCTTCCTAACGCACAATAAACCCTTCAAAACACAGAGGGAACAGTTAAGCTACCTGTGCTGATTTATTTAATGATTTACTCAATGCTAGTCACAGTTATGTGTGCACAGAAAGCAAAATATCTGTATGAGAAGAGGTTGCAGAAGTCAGGGTCTCAAAAATGGCAGAATAATTGAACAGATTCTGATATCTCAGGCTGCAGCTTGTCTTATGTAGGAAACTTTATTTCTATAGAGTTTACTGACCTACTGTCACAATGCTAACACACTTCAGACCAAGGCAAGCAGATTAAAACATTCAAAGTAGACAAATTTATAACAACAATATAGAAAGGGAACACAAATTTATTTAACACTTCATTTGACGCTAGTGATAGTGTAATCAAATATTAATATGTGCTCATCAGGACATGTGTCAAGATCATAGTTATGGTGAAGCATGAAGATGTATTGTGTCTGGATGGAGAAAATGGATGAATCTGCTTAAATTTGTTTTAGTGTTTTCATCAGGACATTACAGTCTGTATGAGTGATATGTTGAGTTTTCAACTATATTCAGTAATATATTACTGATATAACATATCAGAACAAATAGATATTATATACTAATAATATAGTAAATATGTTGTTGTGCTATGTTGTTGTTGTTGTTGTTGTTACTGTTGTTTTAGATATGTCCATATTCAAAATGCAGCCACATTTGCAGTAATTTAAATCAAACATTTTCAGACAGGTGCAAAGTCCCCCCCCCCATTTCCCCCCCCAACACAGAAGGGTATACTGCACACCCACAGTTAGGGGACATACCTACATTCCACAGATGGTACATGCTGGTTTGCTTTCAGCTCATTCACATTCCCCAAGCAGTGCCTTCCATTCTTTAAATAAATACTCATGTTAGAGGATGGGCACATTCAAAGGCAGTGGGTTTTGCTTAGATGTAAAATGAGATTCCTGAGTTGACGTCGCGGTTTTCTGGACTGCAAACAAAAGAAAACCAATAAACCAGACATCATTGTTAAGGGATGGAGGATGTTAATAGAAAGAAATGAAAATAAAAATTAAAAAGAAAAAAACTTTTGCCATCCGTCTAGAACTTGCTCAGCAAGGGGACAATGCGTCTGGAACACTGATTAAAAACCAAAAACAAGGCAAATGTTCCTGAGATTTTAGATATACTCAGCAAACATTGTCCAGTAAAACACACACACGTACACACAAACACACACACGCGCGTGCGCACACACACACACACACACACACACACACACACACACACACAAAACAAGCCAAAAAAAGAGAAGAAAATCTGAAGGTGTAACATTTTGCTGAAATGATGCATAATGAGAATATCAGAAAGGTCAAAGCAAGTGTGGGATTTTCTTTTTCTTATTTTTTGTTGCTGCCAGTGAGTCACAAGACATTGAAAAGCAAAAACAAAAACAAAAAAACCAAAGCAAATATCCTTCATCTTTGGGTAAAACGCTGTTGGGAGCGGTACAGGAAAGCTTTGCGGAATTCCGAGAGGCAGAACATCAGCATCCGGATGCGACTGGCTTGACAATAATGGGTCGTTTGGAAAATTACGGGCCTCAATGACGGGAAGGCTACAGTGATGTTTCAGTTATGAATGGAAATCGTTCTGTAGCACAAACCATTGCTTGGAACGTGACTGAACAGCCATATTATGTTAAAGTGATACCAGACGAGTCTGTAGCTACTTAACTCCTCAGGACCAAATGGATCAATTGACAGCCATAATGCAACTGCTCAAGGACATTACTGAGCAGAAAAAAATCGGGATCAAGCCATAAAAACAAGAGACTCTCACTTACCCAGAAAAGGATGTGAACTGTACTTAGCTTTTCTACAACATACCGGAATGTTCTATTTCAGCGATTCCCAGTTTTGCTCCTGGGGGCGGGGGGGGGGGGGGGCGGGGCACACGTTTCTGTGTGCAGCTTTCTGCCTGCTCTACAAGGAGAATCAGGGGCTTGAGAGCCCGAAGCAGGTGTGTCCGGGTCGGGGGAGAGGCTTAAAAAGTGCAGCGTTTTGGGCCAGCAGAAACAAGAATGGAAAAGACCGCTCTGGATCCATCTCCTCCTGCGCCGGTGGAGCCACCAGAAAGCAACATTTTCGTTCATGTCCAAACCCAGCTCCTCCCTCTCCAGAAACCAAGGGCTTAAATCCTGAGCAGACGGAGTGAATCGGCTGTAATGGCGTCGGATTTGGAGCGAAAATGTGCTGCCTTTTGGTTTGTTCCCAAAATTGTGGTGTTGAGAACTGTGTGTTCTAGAAAACAGTAAACTGGTGTCAGATACGCTTCAGTCACCAAGGGTTGGTCTCATTAAGATGTTTAATCTAACTGAGACACTCCAACAAACTTTTAATGATTGTGCCAGTGAAGTCTATTTCAGTAATATCTGGGGAAAACATCATCTGCAAATGTGAAAATTGCACCTTCTCAACCACTAAATGAAAATGGTGCAAATTTCCTCTGAATATTCAGAGGAGATAAATTCGCACAGCTGTTTGATAACGTGATAACGTGATATTGTGATATCGTGATATTGTGATATCGTGACTTTAACAGTGCATGCTAGTAGAAAATAGGACTATCTATCTTGACTTGTATACTGCTCTGTTGTTGATTATCATTAGTGAGATGAAGGAGAAACACTTTCTTTTTTTTTCAAAGTGTGAGATCAATTTGAAAATCCAAAATCAAAGGCTCCCAGACTTAACAGGCAGAAGCTTTTCTTTTGAGTGAAGAGCACGCTGTTTGATTGACATATGTCAGTCGTTCTGACGTTAAATAATTTGAAATGTGAGCTAGCTGTGTCAAGCCTACTCTAATTTGGAGCCAGAAAAATGAAAGCAAAAATGAACACAAGATTCCTTGCAGTTTTGTTGGAATTTGTATATTTTCTCAGAATATATAAAGAAGTCTTCTTATCAAAGGCTGTATAACTAATTGGAAGCATTGCCATTGTGTTGGATTGGATTATACTAGAACTGGGCTGAAGCATTCACATTGTGTTAGATTACATTATATTAGAACTAGTCTGAAGCATTGTCATTGTGTTAGATGAGATTATATTATAACTGGTCTGAAACATTGTCACTGCGCTGGATCACATTATATTTTGCGTGTTGGTTCCTCCCAAGCTGTGCTCCTCTCTCAGCCAGTGCGAATGTCTCCCAGCGACTGTTACCTTTGGCTTGCTCATGTGACCTCAGGCCTGGTACTCTGTAAAGATGCTTTGTCACATTGTCCATTGTATAAAACACTGTGATTCCCAAGTGTCGAGCTCTGGACATGCCCCTCCTTCCAGCTTGTCTTTTTCTAGCATGTTCTCCTGTGGGGCTAATAAATATGTGTGTATGATTATAAAAAATCCCTCACTGTCGGGGTCATTGGAGAGGCAATTAGATACTACCCTGGAGGGTTTGCAAACGACAGGAAGAGATTAAGGTGGCAAAGGGTTGATGAGACTTAATCCTTTGTTCTTCTTTCGTTCCTTTCACCACAGTAACTAGAAACAAGATGTGTTTACTAAAACAAAAGAAAAGAGAGAGAGAGGGGGAGAGACAGAGAGAGAGAGAGAGAGAGAGAGAAAGAAGACTCAACGCACACAGCACTGTTGTGTCTGGTATAGCCGGAAAAGTGAAGGTGTTTTGCATTTTCTTTTTTTTTTTGGAGTCTTAAGATTTGCTTCCTTATATTTTATTCAGAAGTCCTCGTTATGTGTGGCGAAGGCGTCCGGATTTGCTCCAAATTAGATCAAGATGTGAATATGCATTCCAAATCACCTTGCATATTTTATTTTATTTTTTAAAAAAGAAAAACAGCTGAAACAGTCACTGCGTCTTTTTTTTTTTTTTTCAAAAATCCCATCAACTCTCTTTGGGACATGAAATCCAATTCAATTTGGAAGGCGTCCAATCGGCTGGGTGCCTTGAGGTGGTAATTATGTTTTATGACAAGTACGTGCATCTCTTGGAACCACTAACAAGATGCTAAAACCCCTCTGCATCTCTCGTGCAAACATGTACACTCTGACATCAGATTAATGGGCCACTCCACACCAGTTCCACACTGCTGCACAAAAGCTTGAGACAGGCTTAACATGAAAGCACCCAACTTGACACTCACTCACCTCCCCCCCTGCCCCTCCTGAAAATGAAACAGTGTCTTGCCCTAGTTGTTGTGTGTCTATCAAACTCCAGAACTGGGGACCAAGAGGATTTACACTTTTACATTTTTTTTTTTCTTGGCTTTAGCCCTAAGCTAATACACCTGATTTAAAAACCACAGAAGCATAAGGCCGGGTTGACAACTTGGGCCAGGTGTGTTAAGGCAGGACTAGAACAGGAACAGTGCAGTTCTGTGGGTCTCAGGGATTGGTATTGAAAGTCACTGAGGTAAGGATTCCAAAACCCTCTCCGTGGAACTTCTCACAAGTCAACATATATAGATATACTTTGATTTTTTTTTTTTTTTAAATCAGTCTTATAAATCACTTACCTTTAGTGGGGCCTTACATGAAACAGAATGTCTCAGCTGGCTGTCGAACGAGAGCCAATTCAAAACGGACCAGTCAGTGAGAACACTCCTTAACTGTTCTTCTGTTTTGACTTTTTGGCTTAGGTTATCTGGCCAGCTGAGAAAACCAGCTTGTATGGAACGCACCCCTGGGGCTATAAAGAGGTTTTAAATTGCCTCAATGGTACGACTGGGTGCGCTAGTGAAGAAACAGAATGAAAATGTGGATTAGTTTGAGGATCATCCAAAGACAAGATTTTGAAACCGCTCCTCTGAAGCACTGATGTTTTAAGCCTCTCTGGAGGATACAGCCGCACGACTCCTGTTCTCAGTCTAAATAATTACTCGATGTTTATGACGTCGCTTTAATGTTTCAGTTTTTTTATACGTAATTAGCAGTGTGAACCAATAACCACACCCCACTGCTATTTATGAAGATCTTAAATATTAAAATGATCAGCAAATCTCTGAGCAATCACTCCTTCTCTCCTTCTCTCTCTCTCCTTCTCCTGCTCCTTCTCTTTCTCTGTCTCTGGTCTTTTTTCCCATGGAAAACCCATGCAAACTGTCTGGAATAGAACACTGTGTTCAAAACAGAAAGCCAAGCTAAGAGTGTTTGCCACACTGAGCCAAGAAGCAAACGGGGGGGGGGGGGGGGGGAGAGAGAAACGGAGAGCTTTTTCTTTTTAAACGAGCATGTCATACCTTATGTGTGTCAGGCCACATTATGTTTGTGAAGGTAGCTGACAGGTACCAGATAAGTTTCAGAAACAAGGGGATGATATAACTTCTCTCACCGAGGGGACTTTTGACTTAGAAAATGTCAAAAACTTTGAAGGATTTGTTTGTTTGCTTTGTTTCAGTCATAACCATTTTTAGAACTGTGAAAATATTCAATTCTACCACTGGCCTTTACTAATATTCATTGTATGTGCACTCTCACTGCCAATGATTGGCCAGTGTGAGTGTAATACACCACTCATTTATCAAGACATTGGTTCTGCTCATAAAAAAATACTACCATACTACCATAGACAGATGACCTTAGAAAAATCAAGAGAATCTTGAATTTTCTCCTTCTGATTACTGGTAGTTCTCATTGCTTTTTAACAGGGCACAATATTGAGGATGCCTGCCAGCAGCCGGTCGGTGTTTCTGCTCCTTAAGTCAGAGAACGTGTTTAATCAGCCATTTGTTCATTGTCCAATAAACTCAGATACCATGATTTCAGACTGATTAGATCAGCCAATCATGTGTCGAGGGAGGGGCTGGCCCAGCCTCCCTGAAGGCCCATTAGTCACATTTGCACCTATAAAGAGCAGTCAATGGCTGACTGATTGCACAGCTTTCAAAGCCCAGGTCAGCTCTACATTGCTCATTTGCTCAGTGAAAAGGAAAAGAAGACCACTTCTCTCCACTTTCTTCTTTCCACGAGTATCTCAATTGAGAACCAGTAGAGATCTGCATGTGTCCTACAAAGTGTTTAAAACAAGTCCGAAGTCTGAATTATGATGTGCTATAAAGACGTCGACGGATTAAGATAATCAAAAGGTACTGGTTCGCATTACCGCAGTAAGAAGGGAAAAAAAAAACCCCAAAAAACAACCAGGAAATTAATGGCGCATAACAGCGCTGTTAGCAACCTACTCACTCAACCACTTACCCACCCACGCTGAAGCACCCCCCCCCCCCCCCCCCCCCCCATACTCCTCCGCTTCCTTTCTAGAGCCAGATTGTTTCTTTGTGAGTTTGTTTGTGGTTTTTTTTAATTATTATTTATATTTTTCTAAGCTTTTGATTGATGAGTGAGAACCATCATTGTCCATTTATGAGCTTAGGGAAGCCCTGCTATAATAGGCAAAGGCTTTTGGGCAATTCATCATGCGATACTGATCATATTCTAATCACAATACGCACCCCCGCCCCCACCCCCTGCCCCCGTGAGGATCCAGGCACGGCTGGCTCTGAACCACCATCAGAGACATAGGCATCGCAGATGACTAATTCTTCACTGAAAAGAAGGACACCATAGAATCAGTGCCCCCCCCCCACCCCCACCCCGCAATGAAAACAATAATTATTTACCCATAAATCTGTGTATAATTGTAATTTGTCATTACTCTGCATCTTCTAACCATTTCATGCTGCCCCTCCCCCTCCCCGCACGCACACACACACACGCACACACACACACACACACACACGCACACACACACACACACACACACAAACACACATACTTATTATTCATTTACAGGAATCTTAAAAGCGCCTGTCAAAATTCTCAGGCCTCCCCTGAATCCATAGGGAAACAAAATAAATAGATTTTAAACTTCTAGATCATGAGTATACATCTAAATATATTCAAATAAGATTACATTTGATTAAGAAATATGACACAGGGATGTATAAGATGCAAAATGAAACCTAGAAGTACAAACTTTCAAACACTAATATTATGTGGTTTAGCATATGAGAGTTAATGTGCTGATTTAGCAGCGAAAAACTTCATCTGCATAAAGTGGAAATGGGTGAGTGGATAAATAATGTTTATTCTTGGTAAGGATACTTGCAGTTTATGCAATGACTGTGCCATCCCATACGGAGTTTAATGTTCGTTTAAAAATGAGTCAATGACTGTTTAGTCAAATGGACTGCGTGATCTAAAAACTAACGGCAAAATATGCGTTCATAAAACGCGAAGCCTTTTTTATTTCACAATCTTAACTTTCTTTTTTTAATGTTTATAAAAGAGTGCCATTCAATATCTTTTCAATTTGTTGGGCGGGGGTAATCTTTATTTCTTTAGTCATGATTTTATCTTGCGTGCACCACATGATATTTTAGACGACACCAGCATTTTTAGAAAAAAAAAAAAAAAAAACATCTGAAAAGCGTATTCTTGTTCACAAACAGTGGGTGTTTTCAATACCCAGGCCTCATCTCAGAACATACTGTTCAATAGGACTGTGTTATTGTTCCTTAGTAATAGAGGTTGTTGGTTTACCTTTGCGTATTTTTGAATAGAGGACATTAATTGCATTTCTTGCATGTCCTTAGGCCCCCGTACTATAATTTTGTTGCAAGGGAGAAAGAGGACAACTTTATCATTTACTTCAATTATTACAGAAATTTGTCTGCAGAGCTGTGAGGCAAAAAAGACCGTGCGGTCATAAATCAAAGCAACATAAATGATTCCCTTGGGAGAACCATTTTCCTTTGGTGGCAAACACATCCACCGTTAAAACACAGATATAAACAAAAGCAAAGTTACAAGTGCAGTCAGAGTAGTTTGCAGAAGCAGACACATTCCAGTCATATTTCCATAATTTATAGGCCCACTCTGAGCAGGTGTTTCTCAGTCCGTTTTTACTCATTCATTTATTTTTTGCCTTGCCTCACGGTTTGTATGCTGAGTTGTCAAAATGAATACAGAAGTAATCATACTCTGGATATGCATCTGTTGTCCCGTGAGAAGCTGTTCTCAGTTTGCATTCTGTATGTCATTGCCAAGGAGCAAAATTGAATGGATGAATTGTGACTATCTTTCTTGTTGACCCCTTTTCGTTGGTTTGTGCAAATAAAAATGTGCAAACTCTTAGCTGGATGTAGGTTCTTGTTCTTCCTCATAAATGCCTACTATCCTTGGTCATTCATGTCCTTGGCCACAATTTAGATTAGGATACGTAAGCTATACGCTTTGACAAAGTTTATGCAATACGGTTCCTTGACATGACACCTTGACTCCTTCAGTCCCTTTGGAACCAGGGTCAAAGGAACAAGAGAAGGGGGGCTCACTTACAAGTATTGCAACAAAGCCTAACATCTGAACAGACATAATGCATATTTGACTTCAGCGCTCTGGGCACATTTCGAGACAGCCAGTTCAAACACCATTAAGCTTAAACTGACAACACCTCATATTTCCAGTGATTAGAGGCACCCTTCAAATTTTCTGAAAATGTTTCCCTGATGCGGTCTGCTAGTCACTTCTGATCAGAAGTTGCAGAGGGACAGATGGGACTGTTCTCCTCTCAGCTGATAGGTTTTCTGTACGTTAATACTCCACATCATCATGCCTTCCAATTAAAACCAGGCTCGCTTCAACGTGTCTGTGAACTTAACTGTTCAAAAGTCACCTCACATTCCCGGTATCTAGGAAATCAATCCGGGCTCTTACTTAGCAAGTTAAGGCCTTATTAGAGGATTTAGTGTGTAATGGTAGTGGAAACTCCTGACAGGTTCGTGTATGTGGTAATGAATCCTGGGAGTACACTCCAGAAGGCCAAGATATTTACTTGGAGAGGCAAGAGGCATCAGCTGTCTATCCTACAAAATAGCTTTGCTCTTCAAGAAGGTGGTAATGAGCTGACAGGTGCTGTGTTTACGCTTCGGTTGCCGCTCTCTCTCTCTCTCTCTCCGATCGGAGGTCTTGGACGCCACCATACGTGCTCCGTCCTTAATGGTATAGGATAAAAGCTTGACCCCCTTCTAAATTGTTTAGCGTGTATTTTTGAAAAGGTCAACACTAGCCGTGTTGTCTTTGAAAGAAAGAGAGGAAGACAAAAAGAGAGAGAGAGAAAAAAAACAAAATGAGTGGGTGGATTTGATGTGCATCTCTAGCGGAGCTCAGGGAGAGAGGTTTCAGGGACTTACCATCAGACTGTGTTTATGTCAGACAGCATCTATGTTTTTTTTCTATGCTAAATACAGTTGACTGCCAGGCTAATGCAGCCGCTACCTTTGGTTTAAAGGTCTAATCTTTCCCAGTCCTGCTCTCTCTCTCTGGAACCCTACAGCTCTGCATTAACGCATCAGCTGATCAAGGTTTGAACCATTAGTTGATGAATTGAATCGGGTGTGTTAGAGAAGGGAGAGATCCAACATGTGCAGTTCTGTGGCCCCCAAAGAGAAGTATAGGGAGACACTGAGCAAAGCAAACTATCTGGAGTTAAGTCAATGACAGATTGATTAGGGTTTTAGACAGCCCCCACCCAACCCATGACACCCCCCCCCCCCCCCCCAGAACTCAATCTTTTTTGAAGTAATTTATTGTCTCAGTTTTTCTTCTTTTTTTTTCCTTTAGAGTCTTTGTAATTTTTTTTTTTTTGCATCTATAGTGCACTTTTACTAAGAAATATGATCACATGTATACACTTACGGTGGCACGGTGGCGCAGTGGGTAGCGCTGTCGCCTCACAGCAAGAGGGTTTCGGGTTCGGTTCCTGGCCAGGTGGCCAGGGTCCTTTCTGTGTGGAGTTTGCATGTTCTCCATGTCTGTTGTCTGTGTGTTCTCCAAAGACATGCAGGTTAGGTGAATTGGAGACACTAAATTGCCCTTAGGTGTGAGTGTGTTTGTCTGTGTGTCTGCCCTGCGATAGACTGGCGACCTGTCCAGGGTGTTTCCCTGCCTTTTGCCCTATGAATGCTGGGATAGGCTCCAGCACCCCCCGCGACCCTAGTCAGGATAAGCGGCTGAGTGAGTGAGTGTATACACTCATCTTAAGATTTAGGCTATAAAAGTCATATTCCATACATAGTGCTATAGTTACCGTAAATTCTCAAATAGTGGTCGGGGCCTTCATTTACTCAACTGAAGAAAGAACCAGGCCTTTATTTGAGACAGGCTATTATTAGAGACAAGCCATTATTTAATGCAAACGAAACAACGCAGAATGTTTTCAGTTCGTGTGCTATTGTGAAAGCTACAACATGAGATTTTTTTAATGAAGCTGATGCAATATACATATCTTTTAGTTGCATCAGCTTGTGTGCAAAGCACAATAAAGTTTAGCACACAGACCACACAAAAGCGGATGTTTCATGAGCATTCAAACTGCAGAATTTTCGCAGATCATTTTAATGTACCAGTATTACCTGAATTTGGAGAGAGAACGAAGAGCACAATTATAGACAGATTAAAACCATCTGTGGATATAGCAAACGATGCAATGGTTTGCAAAGAACAGGAATTCTATCACAAAATGAAATTGGTAATCATTTACTATATTTACGTCGATTAGTGTTTATTATTCTGTGAATTTTTTCTTTTATTTGTAATCAGAGAGGATGAATGGGAACAGTGTTGAAATAATGACAAGTTTAAAAGTAAAATTTGTTCCTCTGTTTCCAGCTTGCCGGCCAACATGTCCCTACCATACATACACCATCTAAAATCAGACATTTTTCCCCTAAGTGACTTTTTCCAAGTATCGTTAAGACGTGCTGTTATATGAAATAGCTCATAAAAATAATGAAATAACACTTAAGGAATAGGAAGGAGAGGCTTTTGGCAGTGATGTCCCTGAATACTAATAATGGGCCATTAACACACATAGTCCTACAGCGACCACAATCCACGTGAGGTAGAACACCGTCAGTATGGTAGTTCTGTTAAAAAGTGAAACTAATAGCATCAGAGCGGTGAGCATAATTACCGTATGTTGTTGTGCTGATGTAAATGATACTGTGGATATATGATGAATTTACTCCTGTAATGTTTTTTTTTTCTTGCCCGGCCTGTATTTGGGACCGGCCTTTATTTGCCCAAACAGGCGGCTTTTATTTGAGACTTTAGGGTATCCACATTATGAATCTTATGATGCTTGCTTAGTATAGTGCACATATGTAACCCTTTCTCCCAGGGTCTCTTTCACTTCACTGTGACTTAACAGCACGTAAGATTAAGTGTTTCTGAGCACTTCACATTATCTGTGCAATGTTATGAAATATTTTATACGGCAGTATAAATCAGTGCTATATTGGCTACTACAGAAATATACCGCATCTTCTAACTGTTACTGTTAAGGGGAACTGTTTCGAAGATAATACATTCACCAAATCTCATCTATCTTTCCAGGATATGGGTCAAACAGTGTGTTTTGCACGTGAGCATATCAAAGCATCATGCTCTAATTAAAAGCAACTGCTCTGCTAACGCGTTTGCAGAGCAGTCATTTAAGCCGTAGCGTTAATCGTCAGATCCGCGTGTGATTCGAGATGCATTTACCCATGAAGCTCACAGCACAGCACAGCGAACGTAACGGACAAGCAACAAACCAGATCGCAAAGACGTCTCAGAACCTCTCACGTTACAATGCATCGCCGCAGAAAATCTAATTCCAACCCGGCACCATGGAGCAGCATCCCCCTGAGAACACAGTACCCACTCCAAGGCAGTCTCTGAAGAGTCCTACTTCTTCCAGACCGTTCTCGCCGGGAAGCCGCAGAATAGGTTTTTTGCACCCCTTCCCCTTCTGCTCTCGTTCGGTGGTCAGCGAGTGGGCAGATACTCCTCATTAAAGAACTGACCTTTCCAGAAATTACCCGTGCTCTCCTCACATCCTGCTGATTGCCTCCGTTACTGGGTCTTATGATTGAATCTCCTGGCAGCTCTGCTCGGGCCAGAGGGGCCTCTTTCATCCATGTCTTTCTGGAGAGCTTACGGGAAACTGGAAGGTTGGGGGTGGGGTGAGGGGTGTTTAGGAGGAGAGAAGGGTTCAAGAGTTAGACGGGGAGTGGGGGTGGGGGGGGGGGCAGTTAAACCCTAGAGCAGTTATTGGTTGGGTTCACTATACAAGTATCCACCTCGCTCTTCAAATGCACCTCCCGCCCTGTTATTGCTTGATAAGGTTTGATCAATTGTATTCAGCCACCAATGCGCGATGACTTCGTTGGTGTTTAAACTGGCTGTCTCAAAACATGCCCAGGGCTCTTTTAAAGTGCTCTGGAGATCGCAAATGAAAGCCCTTACAATCATTTGACCCATTTTCTTTTACTGTAGTTCGCACAGAAAATGATAAAAATGTCTGCTACTCAGTCCCACATACAGTAATAATTCTTGCCCCTCTGGGACACACTCATTGGTTATAAAATATAACTTTTGAAAGGCTGATGAGCTCTGGGCAACCGTGTTACAAGTTTCTAACCTAAATTCTCATTTTTATTTTTTCTTCCTTTCTTTTTTTTTTTTTCAGGTCTTCAGTCTACCTGCTTTTGGGCTATGTTTTGACTGAAAACTTTGGTCGACCTTATTGCTGAAAACTTGGGTTAGGCCAAATGATTTTGTGGTGTTTGTGGCTCCAATTACTAAAGAGCCAGGACATACATTCCCCCGGCCCACTGCCCAGATAACAAAGCCAGACAGCATGTTTATCTGGCTCCTAATAAAGACTCTGCCTTTAACTGAAACAAAGACATTTGCAAGTACAGCATCCTGTAATACAGTGGAGCATCATACACAGTACATACACGGTGTACTGTACAATGTCTTACAAAACAAGATATTACCTTACACAATGCTGCGACTCACAACACTATGCAACTGTATTACAATGCAACGCAACAGCTTACAAAACAGTGCAGTTTCTTATTAAATAATGTGAAGATCCTCATTGTAAACTGTTCCATTGAAACATAGTTTTATCGTGTCTTCATGTCCAACCCTCAGTATCTCACCATATTCTAATGGCTTTACATGGTTATTATAGAACACATTCCGCGGTAGAAACATTTCACATGCCATTAGATGTGGAATATTTGAAATTACTATGCTTGCTTAAGTGTTGGCTCCTCTGAATTATAGTTACATGTGACAAGAAAAAAAAAAAAAAAAAAGCCCTCACACTTGGGGTTTATCTCGCAGTGATTTCTCTGTCATTTATCTGGCTGATGGGGTTGGTGTTGGGGTTACCCAACGAAAATATTCAGTTACAGCACAACACGCATGGGTATCGTGCCGTGATTACAGTCTCTCACATCCATGTCAAATGCCACACAAGTAATCACAGAACATGTCAATCCGTCCGCTTATAAACATCCACAGGCATGTCAAGTGCCGCTCCTGGCAAAACGCGTGAACCACGCATTTCCCCTCAAATTGACAAATAATATGAATTGTTTGACAAATAGGACGTGACACATGACAAATATGAAAGGGACTTTAATCTGGGCACCACGTATAGAACCACTATGATTTCAGTTAGAGCACTGTGGTTGGTCTGAGATACTTTTGCTGCTTAGCTGAAAAAAGAATAAGGGAACTACTGGTATGAATGTACAGTGATATGTGACTTTGTCTAAATTATGTACTTAATTGGGTCAAATTGAAGAAAAGTGTTAATATCATTATAAGAAAAAAAATTGCTTGATGCCAATTATGTATTTCACACTAATACACACACACACACACACACACACACACACACACACAAACACACACACACACACATATATATATATATATATATCTGTGTGTGTGTGTGCGCGTTCAACCAAGAAAAAAAATGAAAATAGTGCATTCTAGACATATGTGATTATTATATTCGTAGTATATTTCCAGATAAGATCATCTCAGTTATACAACAATTAAAAAAAAAAAATCCACGTCTCTTAGGCTTGTGTATTCTAGATTACATTGGCAGTATATACACATTACACAAGCCCTGTTTTGCTATAAGAGATGTAGCTCTGTCTAAAATCATAGCCAATCACTCCATCCGTGACATATGGACAAATTTACGACAGCCTTTTGAAAGCTTTAAAGCAGCTTTAAAGCCGAGGCTTATCCAACTCAAATATAGCCTGTTCTGAGTACAGCAAACAAATTTCTTACAAAAAAACCCCAACATTTCCATGAATGATAAGTGCTATCATAAATGACTGCTGGTATTATATCTGAGAGCTCGGCAGTCCCACTGACATGGTTACAAGCCTTTTGGTTTGGTGGTCGGGGAGGGGGGTCAGAGATTATCTTAGAAAGCCTATAAAAAGAGAGAAGAATAAAGATGTCCAGTCCAGTGCTCCCATCACAAACCTGATGTAGATATAGACTCACAATGTTCACTTTCATATATTTTAATTAAAAGGACTCAGAGCTGTACTATCAGTGTTTAGCCAGTGACATTTATACATCCTGTACAAAGTCATCAGGACTCTGAATTTTATGGCAAGTAGATTTAACATAAGCAATTTAACAAGTGATTTAACATACTTAAGAAAAATGATTCCCCATTATAGATGCTAAAATCAAAGTAAATTAAACGTAAAATATATATTCTCAATGTACTGCTGAGTTATTGACTTTGTGCCGAATATACAAATGTCATCGGCTGAAAACTAATAGCAGTGCTCTAATTAAGGTATATAAAATTAAAACAAAACATTATCTATCTTTTTATCTATACACACATACACACACACACACGTTTAGATTACATTAGATTAGATTCAACTTTATTGTCATTGTGCAGAGTACAGGTACAAAGCCAATGAAATGCAGTAGCATCTAACCAGAAGTGCAAAGCATAGTATTATTTACAGGTAAGTGCAGGTAATGAGTACTGCAGTAAGTGATGCTGTATCTTACAGTATATACAGCATTATAAACAGTGGTGAGCAATATATACAGATATGTACATGTATATATATTAATTATGTCATACACAGAGGTGAAGCTGATAGAGTAGACAGAGGTGTGTATATATATTGGTTGAACATACATAATAGACAAAATATATACAGTATGTTTATGTACAGTTTAGATAGGGTACTCTGAACAGCATGAGAGGAAAAGCCAGTGCAAAAGGAGCAGAAACAGTGCATATAAGTACAAAACATGTATGTGTGTGTGTGTGTTTGTGTATATATATATATATATATATATTTTTTTTTCTTTTTTTTTTCTTTCATACACATATACAAATATGTTACATGTTACATACAAACTGTTTGTGTCATTTTTACATGTATTTGTATGTTGTTGTTATTTTGCAGTGATCATAAAGGACTGTGGTTACAAGAAAAGCCAGAGAGATGGAGCAAAAAAACCCCAACCTTCAGCTAGCAGTCTGGTTTCCGTGGACAACTGGGCCAATGGCTGGCCATTAGAAGCAAGGCTGAAGGAATGGGTAGCCCACGCGTTGGGACATGATGTCCTTTTTCTGAACCACACATATAAATATTGCAGTGCTTTTACTATCGACTCATTGTCCCCCTTTTAAAACGTCGTGTACAGCAGTGAGCACCTGCAGCAAAGCTCGAAAATCATACATCGGAAAAAAAAAAAAAAAAAAAAAAAAAAGGATGGGATGATGGTGTTTTGCTTATGTGGATACAACGTCTCCGCTCATCACCAAATTTGTTTGGTCTCTTGGTCATTGTTCCATGTTTCTTTATGGTGATGTTACATCTATAATAAAGAATATTCCCTTGTGAGAAACTGAGAAACTATAATGGTGTAGTTTTCTGTTTTTGGTGTCCTGTGGCATTGTATGCAAGCGGTGTCTATATTCCCGCCCACATCAAGCAATTTTTTTAAAAAATCCATTGATCTTGCAAAATCCTTTTTTTTTTTTTTTGTAGTTTGCCCTGTAATAAATGACCAAATACAACCGCAAAACATATCGGGAGCTGCGGCACAGATGGTGGGTGTAAAATATGCAGGTTTTCTAAATAACCAGACTTGTTTACTCGAAACCCTTCAGAGCCTGGTAGATCTAAAATTTGCGGCTTGGAAAATTTGATCTCTTAAATCCCCAGTCCAATAAATTACCTCAATTCTCTGCAAACATCAAAACAAACGGAAGCTTGTGCATAGGCCTCCAACTGTCTTCATGTAGAGAGAGGGGACCAGAGGACACAAGGGAGGAAAAAGCAAAGCTTAGTGTTTTATTTTTCTATTCATTCTATCATTAATTAATCTTAGTACCTTCTTTCCCAGACCTCTCCTCCCCTTTTTTTTCCCCCCAGTGAGAACAGATCTTAAACTTGGATCATAAGAAGAACAGTTGTTACAATTTATAACAACAGCAGAATATCCAAAATGGCTTCAGAAAACAGCCCGTTGATTCTTGCAACTATGAGCTTTTGACATTTTTGTAGAACTTACAATTCCTTCATGGCGCTTCTCTCTTGTTTCACTCACTGCTGGGAATTCAGGAGGTAGGATATTTATGCTCAAAATTGAGGGATTATGATGTCACACAGTGTATAGATCAGGGCTATCAAACTCTCAGTTGTGAAGAGCCTGGTTCTACAGATCTCCCACCCTCTCTTCACCTACGCTCTAACAAACTGCTGTGATTTCTACAGTAAAATTTTACAATTACTTCTTGTTCTCTCATTTTACAAAGTTTAATTGTATACCGCAATGCATCATGGGCCCAAAATAATTACAGTAGCTGACAGCATTTTTCCACAGTAGCATAATGTAAAATTACAGGCAAGTTATGTTATGTAACTAAAGTTAGCTTAAGTAAAACTAACGTTCGCTACACACATTAGCCCTATTGCCTGCAGAACAGGGATATCCTGTAATTTGCCGTGATTCTTTTTACAGCAATTAACAGCAATTTTACAATACTTCATTGGCAACGTTTTTGTCAGGTATTTACTGTAGATTCTACAGTCAAGTCTTTACAGTGCAGGCGTCAGGAGTAATGACACTCTGGTCAGTCAGTTAGGTTAGTTCTTCCATCCACACCCAGTGATGAGAAATAAATGCTGAAAGATTCAGAATTTGGATTCATGGAGCAGAGTTGACATAGAGTAAAACAGAGCGTAAAACCTTACTCTATGTTACTCTACCTTACTTTTCAACAAGATCACTGTAATGAGAGATACACCGGGTGTGTCAGTATCCTTTTCTGATGCCTAGTAGAACAACTTGACCTGAAGCGTGGTGAGGCAGTGATCAGCTAGAGCCTTTTATCTGTCATTTTATATATATTTTGAAACCCACTAGCTGACTAGTGATACACCAATTCCTTCACCAACATGGATCACCACATGTTGATCATCTTGACCAACTCGTTAGAACTATTATAATGTTGTTTAAAGTTTTATCATGCGTCGGTACCAGCTTGAAAGAAATATTTCATGTACATTTTGTTCCAAAGGTTACACCCAGTATGGTTGTTTACCAAAGCTTACACACGGGACTAAGACGTTAGCCTTTAAAATTCATTTTCCCCCATTACCGCTTCCCCAGCCTGTGAAAATCGTAGCTTTACGGCCTCCCTGTCCTTTTCCCAGCCTTATTAAATTGAATGTGAATCATCGGTAAAACTGTCAGATTCAGCAGATTCGGTTTGATTAATGGTTTAAACCTGTGAAACTCTATGGAACATCTGCTGGCTTGTGATTGTCGCTAATTAAAATGATAAATAATTATTCATGCAAATCCTCTCATTTCAGATCTGCCTCTGAATGAAACAGTTGGTATTCTACCGCTAGCGTCCCGCACTCAAAGGCAGTGACTTAAAAAATGTGGGTTTGGTATCCATTCGAGTGTTAAAGGAAAGTTTTTCAGACAAAGTTGAGGAGGTTTTTTTTATTTTTTGAGAACCAAAGAGAGTTTGTGTCGGTTTTAAAGCTTTAGAAGAGTAACTCTTAGAGCGCACTTCAGCTTGGTTAGTGCTTTCATTTCTATTTCAGTGCCCACGGATCTGCTTTTCCCTCTTCTGCCAGACTGGGGGACTTTCTGTCCTTCGTTCGTGGTGCAGGCTCCACAAAGCATCGTATCTGAATGTTAGCAATGTGTGGCAGTTGTAAAAAGGAAACTAAACGATTGTGAATATGGCTAATTTACCACAAATGGTCATTTTGAATGCACCTCATGTAATATGTAGCGAGGACGCAACTCAACAAATCAGCCCGAGCCATTTTGCAGGCTCGAATTTTATCAGTTCAATCTCAAAATCATGTTTTATTCATCACGGATGTGTCACTGGCGCATATCGAAAATGACACCAGTGTTACGGGGTGTGTGTGTGGGGGGGGGGGGGGGGGGGGGGGGGTATGGGTTAGGTTGGAGGTGGGTGGGATGTTTCTACATTAGAGAACGTGTCTCCACATAACGCGGCCTTGCTTTTGCTTCATTACTGATTCAGTTCATCATGTCCTTCAGGTTGCAATGGGAGCTGCATCAAGTACATCTGTCTGAACAGGTATCGTGGTCACTTTTTAAAATATCTTTGTGCAAAATATCTTAGTGTGGATTTGAACAGTGGTGAGGGTGTGTCATTCTGTCCTCACAGACACGTTAATCAAATAAAACTTCATTTCATTTACAATTAAAACAAACATGCTTCATGACTGAAACATTCTGTACTTTTAGCAATTAATTTCTAGATTCAGTTGGTTGTAAACCATCATTTGATGCCTTGCAGAGAGAATATAACAATGTAGAAAAAAATTCAAATAAAACAATAGAATGTTCCAGCAAGATCAACTTGAATATTGGCTCTTTGTTTTAGTGTTCTGTTCCCTGGGAACAGAACAATTGGAAGAAGTAATTTTGCATTGGAGCCAAAGCCTGAAATAATTGCCATTGAACTGTGCGTTCTTGTGGCTTGCATTGTGAGGTCCTAAAGCTTCCCTTATGACATTGCAGTCTTCACCTTCATTTAATTCTCCTCAGGGATTCTTAGAATGTCTTGTCCCTCCGTTGGAATGCTCCCAGTCACACACACTGAAGGCTTTAATAAATCAAAAATGTTACATTACACACATTCTTATCTGCCCGCCACCTGCGTGAATGCATTCAACTAAATACTGCACAGATTGTGTTTTCATTTGGTCCAATAAAACTTAATTCTTTCTTATTCAACACAACAAGAGCAGGGAAATGATTTAGAGAATTAGAGTACATGGATTTAAATGAAGGGTGGAACTAAACAACTCACTTTTATTTCATAGGATAAATGATCCAAGCATTTCTTCTTTAGTTTATGAGGTAGTCACATCCCCAAAGGTGATATAAGCAATTGTTCAGTCACATAAGGGCAAATCAACCGTCGACATATTACATTACGTTATAACCAATTCATCGGTTACCGCTGCATCACAAGATCCAAAGTCACCACTGCATATGAATATTTACAGTTCGTTACCTTAAATGATGGCGGTCCCTCCGCTTATTACGTAAGCACTACAAACTGTCCAGGTCACAGATCTTAGCCTGTTTTCTCCACGACCCTAATGAGGACACTAACAAAATGGAAAAGGGGCGGGGTGGTTATAGGGTCTGTTGGTGTTTCAAATATTTAAACACACAGCCATTACCATCAACTATTCACTGTATTTTATAAAAATATCCCTCTACCGTACCCCATTCTCCATTCTGTCTACTACCACACACACACACACACACAAATAAACATCCAGCGTCCATGTGCGTTCCGTGCCGTGCGGATGTGTCATTT
The DNA here is from genome assembly GCF_902362185.1 of Chanos chanos. Taxonomy (NCBI): domain Eukaryota; kingdom Metazoa; phylum Chordata; class Actinopteri; order Gonorynchiformes; family Chanidae; genus Chanos; species Chanos chanos. Next base: position 4,078,752 of record NC_044508.1, on the reverse strand, counting down.
TCAATGAAAAAGAGAAGGAAGAAAGGCGACCAACCCTGTTGTGTTACGTAATTTATTTACAAATAATGTCACCTTATGCCATTACAGACAAAGAAAAGTTGTCATATTCTTTCCTGCGTGACAGATTTTTTTCCGGTAGGCTTTATTTGGGATTTGATCCTCTGACTTGTCGTGACGATGTGTTCCTTCACTCAAAGGAGTGGGTCTGTTTTTTTTTTTCTTTTCTTTTCTGTTTTTTTTTTTTTTTTTTTCTGCGCACCTCAATGCTCCACGCAGCAGTTCAAAATGTGGACAGAAAGGATGGAGAAAAAAAAAGAAAAGGAAGACAGAACCTGGTTTGATAGGTTACACAACTGAACCTCTGCCTACAGATATGACGCAGAATATAAGCAGAGAATTACATATAACTGAGTGGATTTTATACTGAATCTACAAAAGGCAACTAGCAGAGAAGGGAAAAAAATGAACCATTTTTTATGCAAAATTGAGCCTATGCAGAGTATGCACTAATTATACATCTTGTAATGCCATAATTATACAGTATCTTCTCATGCAGAGTTTAATATGTTGGATCTATGATTATAATGGAATATAAGGGGGGGCAGGTGGGGTGGGGGGAGGGTGCTCACTTCACATGTCGTGGTTTCTTTTGTCTCCGTTTCAAACCGAGGACATTTTAACTGCTTCAAAAGCCAAAGCACAACGAAAATAAAGGCAAGAATTCTTATTGCTGTCAGCGTAGACTCGTGCAGTGAAATATACAATTAAAGCATTGAACATGGATATTAAAAGATTATGGAACTGCATTTTCTTTTAACCTTAGCTTTGACAAAAAAAAAAAGAAACTTCAACCATTAAGACTGCAACTGCGTTTACTATGCTTAAACAATTGTCACGCCCTGCTTGTCTCATCTCCCTGTTCCTCTTGTTTTTCCCCTTCTATTCGTCAGGTTTGGTTTAATTGTCTGTTTATTCCCTGGTTTCTTTATTCAGCCCTGTTTAGCTTATTAGTTCAATCACTGATCCCTCTTGTCTTCAGTTATATCCGTGGGGACCAGGAGCGAACAGGCATCATCATTGGTTGTCTAGACTGGCAAGCACTGGAACGCTTGATGGCGTCATCTTCTGCCAAGCCAGCTATGAGGAGTTCGTTGCCCAGTCCCTCATCACCCTTGACCCATTGCTCATGGCTTTGGGGGAGTGCTCTGCCACCAGGGTGGCTTGGCGGAGGAGTTGTCGCTTGGGAGTTGGACAAGTGGAGTTCAATTCCAGCTTGGGTGCTGCCCTCTGCACGCTCAACACCTTGCTGCTGTCTGTGACCTCGGAGCTACAAACCACTGTTCTCTCCAGCCCTGCAGCCCCAGAGCTTGCTCCTGATCCTGTTCCTTTCTTCTGGTCCCCTAAATCCCCAAGAGCCACCCTCTGGAAGGTCTTCCAAAAAGAAGCATGGTTCTCGAAGACATAGGAGCCGAAGGAGGGGTCTCCTGGGCAACTGGAGTGGGATTAGGAGCCGAAGGAGGGCCACCAAGGCGAATGGAGCAGCTGCTGAAGGAGAGGCGAGCTGGAGGCTGGCCGGGACTGGAACAGACTCGGGAACGGGGACAGGAATGGGCACTGGAACAGACTCAGGAACGAGTGAGATGTCGGCTAGGACGCTGGGCAGCAGGAAGTCCCTGGCATTGGGTTGGTGTCTACCCCATGTCATGTTGGTTTTCCTGCCAGTCTGAGTTGCTGACCCTGCTTTCTGTGAGTTTTTGTAACCCTTTTTGTTAGTGCTGACCAATAAATCACATTTTCATCATCATCACGATATGAACATTCGCGATAAACACATTGCAAAGGACTGCCTGAAATGCGATGAATAAGAAAAATTATTTTGTTTACACATGACATGTGTTCACACCCATCATGCAAACATTTGACCTACCAGATGGAGCCCTGGATACATGGGCCACGCATTCACATCTTTCGGCCAATCAGATGAAGCAGATTAATTGCTGTCAATTTGGTGGTGATAGCGAGGTTAGCTAGCACCATGGCTGAGGCAGGAGAGAAGAGTGAGGAAAATTTGGCTGACAAAGACCTCAGGGTGAAAAAGAACAGCACTTCTGCTATTTGGAATTATTTTGGATTTTGGATTCAGAGACGACATGTTACAAACACAGGTACTGTGTAATACATGCTGAATAATTTGTTCAATAAAAGCGTGTTCGAAATTACAACAGAATGTTAGGGCCACAGTAAGGGGAAAACAAATCTGAGATTTTGAGAATAAGGTCGTAATATTACTAGAATAAAGTTGTAGTTGAGAAAAAAAGTCATAATATTATGAGAACAAAGTCATAATTTAATGAGAACGAAGTCATAATATTTCAAAACAACAGTCGTAATATTACAAGGGAAAAAAAGTAAAATTTTTGAGGAAAAACCCCATAAATTTTAGGTAAATATATTACCAGCAACCAACAACATGGGAGAGAGGACAGTCAGTGGTAGCTTGGGCCTGCTTCTGGCAACTGCGGTTTGTCTCTTGCACTGTTTCACAATCACAGTTTCTTGCACAAACTTTTCAGAGTCCTGCTATGTATGACAATGTGGTGCTGATGTGCCAAAAGATTAGGTATTCCGTTATTTGTGAAACCTATACCACAGTATAACTTCACAAGCTGCTCCATGTTCCTCAATTTAATGCAGGCAACAGGCTGCTCTTCTGATTTCCCCTCTAAAATAACACGTAGCCTAAAATTATGACTTTATTCTCATAATATTATGGCTTTTTTCTCGTAAAACCACAACTTCATTCTCGTAATATTATGACTTTTTTCTTGTAATACTATGACCTCATTCTCGAAATCTCTGATTTTTTTTTCCCTCAGTGTGGCCTTAATACTCTGTTGTTCAAAATAATTTATTGCATTTCTTTATTCAGTGGGCATAGGCTATTCAATGTTTGGGGTCTGTGCTAGAAGTGTATCTATTAAAGCAGAAAGACATAGGAACTGTATAGCTAATATACACATTTCAATATTTGTTTATTTATTGCCAATCATATTGTCATTGCAATATTGTACAATGTTATCACACATCGCAGATTTTCTTAATGTCATGCAGGCCTATTTTTAGTTATGTTTGATTCAAATAAAGAGTTCACTGACCTGCACATGCATCCAGCCTCCTTTGCACAGCGCGACAACAATGAATTCTTTTGTTTTAATTAAAACATTGTTACTCAGGCATTTGCATATAAATAAAATATACAAACACAAAGTGTAAATAAAATGAATAACCACAAAGCTTTCTGTGTTGGTCTTAATTACCGTCTGGCAAATATTTCAATTACATTATATGTTGATGAAAAACCCCTGTCTGTCTTCTTGATCAAATGATCAAAATCCCTCAATCTTTAAAAGAACAAACGGCGTGAAGGAACATCAAACGGTGCGTATTCGGTTGCTACGACAGCACCGGCCTCTTTTCTGCTCATACATCAACACATCCTTCCGGAATGTTCTGGGATGATACGTGATAAACACATTAGCGCACATCAAAGGGGCCTTTCGGAAGGCATTTGAAGCATTTGAGAGGTAATGCTTGACTGATATCACACCGAATTAATCGCCTTTCAACCGTTGCGTGTTTCTTGACGACTGTGTACAAGCCTCTGTTTTCACCTCCTTCACCGTACGTTCACACTCTCCCTGATTGGTGCTTCACATTATTATGAGAACCAAGTACAGCACCTTTGATCAAATAATACGTTTAGAAGATTTTTTTTTTTTTTTTACTTAAGCTCTCGGTATTTGCAATGCAAATATATTGGAAGTGGGTTAGCAAGGTGGTGCGAAATGAGCTAAGCTAATACAGTTGTATGCACTGACAATTAGGACATGGTAAAACAGCTTATCTGGGTGCTTATGCTAAAACTTTGTGAGGATTTTCATAGCTGATGTCATACTTCAGGCCTGTCCAGAAGGACCAATATCTTATTGCTTTTTCTTGCCCTAACTTGCTAATTAGAGAGTCTTTGGCCAATTACAGAACACGGTAATTGGATGATGTGAAAACTCGTTGTATGTCATCCCTTCAGGACTGGATTTGGGCACCTCTGTTATAATCCAATCAACAGCAAAATAATCTGAGGGCATAAACCATGTAGACATAAGCCATGAAATACATTTGTGGTTGGAAGGAGCAGAACATGTTAAACAGAAATGAAACCAATGAATCATAAAGGCAAAGAAATTTAAAAAGTACAACTTAAAATACCACTGGTATTATTCAAAACATGAGAGGCGTGGTTAAAATTATAAATGTTAGCTGTAGTCTTAATACTATCCTAACTTGTTCATTTCTGAGAAAACTGGAGTAGTTCAGTAATGAATTTTTTGATTTACTTATTGAGATTGAAAGCAAAACCAGGCTCGTTCGAGGAAAGGTGAAAAATTGGTCGCAGTCATTCATCAGATTTGAGATTTGTCATTGTCTCCTGCGTTATTTGGATTAGAGAGGATGCCTGCGATACCTGCCAAGCCGCATTGATCGCCTGGAAGTTGGGATTTGTGTGTGTGTGTGTCAGTGTGTATCAGGACAGGTTGTTATTTTAGGGACAGACAGAGGCCGGCCAGGAACATGGCTTCAAAATTCAGCGGTTTATTTCTTTTAATCATGCTAAGCAAGTTAGATAGATGTACCAATACATCATGATTTCGACTAGCTAAATCTCTGAATCCTATTGGCTATCAGCCTAATCTACAAAACCTAAAATCCCAATGTTCTGTCATTTTAAGCTACAAATGTGCTTTGGCCCAAAGCAGGTACAGAAAATCATCTCATAATCAGGAAAAGTCCGCAATTCTAATCAGATTGACGAGCTTAGTTCTTAACTGGTTCAGGAGAATATCCAATTAAGACTGAGCACTGAATTTAGAGGTTAGAGTGTGATATTTGTGCCTTTTTATGTACTTTTATCAGAAGCTAACACAGCCACAGAACCAAAGCAGACCCAGCCTTGGCGCTCCCGTTGCTTTGAAGAAAAGGCGGCCAACAGAATAGAGATAAATGGGACTTGCTTTGTCTTGACAATGGAGATTAAATTAAGAATAACTGATATATATGCCACTACTGTTACCATGCAGGGGTAATCTGTTCAGTCTAATCTATTCCATTTACGAGGTGCACACACTGGTGGAGACTCCTGTATTTAGTTTGTCATTGAGAAATGCCTATGTTACTTTAGCCATGAAACAGTATAATGATTGATCTTTAAAAAAAACAACAAAAAAACAGCTCAGGTGTACCTGTCGTAGAATGATGTCCCTTGAAGGTAGTTTTTTTTTTTATTTCTCTCTCCCTCCTCTCTTTTTTTTTTTTTTGGTTTAAAAGACTTAAACTATCTGAGACAGATTTTTAAGGTGGAAATGAAGATTTTTTCCCCCGTGTATATAATGGCGCATGTGGTCCACAAGGAACACAGCCAAAAAAAAAAAAAAATTCATTTGAAGCCTTTTTAATCTGGCCTAAACTGACCGTGTAATGACTGGACAATGTTGAGATGCTTATTGACGTGGTTAAATGGGCCATAACCTCTTCTTTTCAATGCTCATTCGAATTTCTCTTTGAGGGATTCTGCTCCTTAAGTGGGCTTAGCACAGGTCAAACTTGCTTGCTTTCATGTCCCACAATGACTTTTTAACATTCTAATTTTATTGCCAATAAGGGTTGACTTTTTGATCAGTAAGAGCAAAAAGCCACTCCAACAATTTTTTTTTTCTTCTTTTTTGAACAAGCCTCTTTTCAATTCAATGGCTGGAAACAATCTCTCAGTTTTTTGTGACTGGAATCAATCCCTCCACATAGATTTCCAAGGTTATGTCCTGACCCCTGAGACACGCCTTACAGCGTTATTACCTTGTGAAGCATTCGGGGGACTTTTACTCTCTTTTTTACTCACTCTCAGTTGTTGTGGAACACAGCGACAGTGATGAACCATCTGCTCCGAGTCTGTCACCCCGGGCAGTTTCGGATGATGGGCTTGCCTTGCCGATTTCTGACACCTCGCGCCCCTGCGATGCCATATCAGCACTTCTATGGCCAAATAATTATCTGTGAAGTACTACAGGTCATTGGCTTGTCCTCTTTTTTGGGGTGGGGTGGGGGGTGGGGGGGTTTGAGAACCACAGCTGTAATAAGGTTGGGGAAAAGTCAAAGAAAGGTCAACAGGCATGTGTAATAACAGCTTAATTAGCAATGTAATTACACGGTAAATAGTGTAGGCTGGCATAAAGTGGAAAACAGGATTTGTATGTGTGTGTGTGTGCATGTGTCTTCGTGTGTGTGTGTGTGTGTGTGTGTGTGGGTGAGAACAGTCTATTCCGCTGCTTCTTAACATGCATATACACGGCCCTATCAGTGCACGCTACACGTCTGGGAAATTCAGATACACGTTTAAACGCTTGGCTCTTGTGAACTGGAGTGGGTGGTATGGTTCGGGAATGTGTTTTCTATATCAAAGGGGTTTTTTTTCTTCAGCGCAAACCTCCACACATGAACTCCGATCCAATGCCCCTAGGCCATGAACTTGAGTGGTTGAGTCATATTCACCCACACTGACCGGAGTGATCAATGACTGTGTGTCAGAACGAGGAAAGAGTGAACACTCCATGTCCAGCGCCAGCCGGTTCTTTAATCAAACAGCAGAATGTATAGATACCACAGAAACTCTGTCTGAGATAAAAGTGGAGCCAAAAAAGAACAGAACATTTAAAACGAGCACCTCAGGGTTTAACCTGACCCATATTTTGACGAGGTTCTTTCTGCTTAGAGAGTGAGTGTTCATCTGCATGGGCCCTACAGATGTGAGGGACCAGTTCTACAACGGCCTGAGATGAACTCAACCATCTGGTCACATTTCCAAAAAAATCTCTTGCCTTATGCATCATAAGTGCTGTGATCGGCCTTGCTTTATGCTCTGTTTATAGTGCATTATGGTGCGTAGCAGTAATCAATACAGAATGATATATATGTGTGTGTGTGTATATATATATATATATATAAAAATAAACTGTAAACCTTATGATCACCATTTGAAATGAATTATTATATCATACTGCCTCTAATGGCATTGTGATGTTTGTACCCAACATCACAACCATGCAGTCATGAAAATTAATAAGAAATATTCATGACTGGATTCCACCTGAGCAATAGCATGTAACAGGGACCGTTTTAACTTACATAGGACAATAAGACATTTAGTTATATTTTTCAATTTTATATATTTTTTGACATGGGAGACAATAAAAACACTTGACAGAATTACTGCTGTGTTTTCATGTTGAAAACACAGCAGTAATTCTGAACAGTGTTAAGGTAATGCTGAACGGCGTTAAGATACAGTGTTTCTCGGCATATAGTAACACGCATCGTGAAATGTTCAGCTTTTTTTTTTTTACACTATCTCAGATTTGATAACATACCTGCGCGGTCTAAGGAAGGAAAGAAAGATCTCCTTGCTACTAATTAGAGATGTTGTAAAAAGAGATTAGAAAGTTGTTAGAGTGAAATCTCAGGCCAAATGGGATATAGTCAACCTTAGAGTGACATTTAGCCAAAAGCTCATCTGGGTTTGCTCCAGGATAATTAAGAGACACACATTATTTGAGTACCTTTAACACAGAGGACTTTTTTGGTAGATTTATGGATCATTAGCCTTTAGGTTATGAATATTATTACATCAAATAACTCTATTCCCTTCTGTAGTTCTTCACTTTTTTTTTATTTCACTGTTTAAATATTATGAATATTTAGCTTATTCTATGCGAACATATCAGCTTTACAGGTTCAGAGTTTCAACAGCGATAAAACTACCACACTTGTTATATATCTATCTTGGGAACTCTGTTGGTTTTAACCTTTGTCTGTCATTAGCTGTACTCTTGGCAGGAGGTATTCCGGCATTTATTCTAAGGGTGTGTGGGTTTTTTTTCCCCTCTCCATTGTTCCATGGTCTGGTTCACCAGTCTTGACTGAACCAAAGGGGGGGGGGGGCATGAAGCTACAGAATATCAATTTTCAAGTCTAGAGTGTCCTTTGAATTGAAATATACCCATATTGTTGAACAAAGATATGAAAAATCATGTCTGCAAACCAATTTATAGTGCACACAGACTTGTTCATTTGCACAGTAGACCTATTAGGGTATGCTTCTACATGCATAAGCCTTGCAGCCTGACTAGAGATGAGGGCTCTTTCCCTGTCCGAGCTGCTTGACATTTGATTATGAGCAGTTCCGCTTTTTTCCCCTCGAGGTTTTTTTTTTTTTTTTTTCTTTTCCTTTCTTTCCCCTGAAACCATTGTCCTTGCGCTAATACAGCTCCAATTCTGACTCTACAAAACATTTCACTGAGTTAACGTTGAAGAACTCTGAAGACATGAATTCTACCCATAACAATTGCACATGAACACCATTGAGTTTTGGCGTTTGATATCCTATCTCTCTGGAGGCTTTTTGTGCGCGTCTATTGGAATGTGAGACTTTGTAATACGATATTTGACTTTGAGCACAATTGAGAGACCCTATCTCATTTAAGCAGGATGTCCCCATACATTTCATTCATTTAAACGGGTCTTCATTTACCCCTCACCCACACACTGGACATTTCCAGACCTGCTGAAGGTTTCATCACCTCCACAGGAATCCTCAGTTGGATCTGGTTTTGAAATCACTTCATCACTATAAGTGTCAGAGGCATAACCGCCCCTCCTCATTTCAGCTTCCCACCCAAGACAGATCATTTCTCCTGACTGACCAATGAATGTCCAGCAAGTTGACGGGGGGGGGGGGGGGGGGGGGGGGGAGTTTGGGACTAAACAGCCAGGAAGAAAGGACAAGACAAGCAGAGGAATTCTGCGTAAGAGAAGGATCCCCCTGCCTCCTGTCACCCCCTCCTGCTCGTGATCAATACAGTTCCCAGAACCTTTCAGTAAAGTTGAGAACATTTGTGAGGAGTCATGTCTGTTCATTAAGATGTAACAGTTGGGGGGGGGGGGGGGGACGAGGTTTATAAAGCTTCAGGCGTTAGCGGTGGAGTAACTCGGCGTTGAGTGTTTTGAACATGATCAGCATACCTCTGCTATACACAAAGGAATCAATCTAGTCCGCTAAGAACCTTAGCTGACAAAACAATGGAAAAGCTATGCAATTAACCTTGAAGGAAAAGAAGAATAACTTTGTGGTTAACGTCAAGAAATTCACACAGATCACGAACAGGGACGTGTCTTTAGAATGTTCCCTGATTTCCACTCAAGAGATAATTGTGGAGTATCTAACACATGAGGCAGTCACTGTCTATACTAGTTAGGCTCTCTCAAAGGCATCTATGTAGGCTGAAATTTGAATATGCTTTCACAACCTCATGAGTACATATCATAGCTTTTTTTTTTCCCATGCCTGAAATGATTAGAACCAAGGGGGAAGATTCCAGAACCATTAACAGAAGTTTAACCCAGTCAACCCAAATTCTGATGTTGAGACGGAAACATAAAAAAAAATCTAACTTTATTTAGTTTGGCACTGAAAGTAGTGGTCTGCCTTTGAGTGGATGTTGAGTTACAATTGTCCTGATTGCTACAGACCTTTTATATTGCATTTACCTTGACCCATTAACATTTGTTGTGAGGTGGATTGATTAAACGGTATCTGTGTATAAACAGTAAGAGTGAAATGCAGCATTTCCTGGTCTTAAACTATTCCCTTTGCTCCCAGAAAGCTCTTGTGAATCTTATGGATGTGGACAGTTGTGCGTAGTCAACACTTTCATGCTGCCTGCTGCAGGAATGCGAATTTCTAAAAAGGCCTCAATATGGAACATTTGACCTAAAAGTTTCAGTCCTTCATATTAAACATCAATCATAGTTTAACTGGTGTAGCTTTGATGGAGTACGTCCTTCTCCGAAATCATTTTTCATTGTGTTATGCAAATGTTCCTATAACATATATTTTTAGATAAACCCTTAAAATATGACTACATGACCAAAAAAAAAAAGTAAATAAATAAATATATATATGTGTGTGTCTGTGTGTATATATATGTTTATTTATTTGTGTATATATATATGTTAATTATATATATATGTTAATTATATATATATATATATATATATATATATATAAATAAATAAAATTGCAGCTTCCCAAAAATAGCAGTGTGTGGGTTTTTTTTTTTTTCAAATGATTAAAAAAAAAAGTGGCATAATATACCATCGTTTGTAGTAGTTAACAATCTCAAATCAAACTGACGGAATGTCATACTACGCTGTGGCAAACGTGTAAAAAGCGTGACTCGCAGTCCCATGCCAAAAGATGTGCTAATCCACGCTTCAGTGTGTTGGTGAGCGCAGATGGGGGACAGAGATAATTAGGGTAATTTTCTCCCATTTTATTATTGTGAAGGGAAGTTAAAACCTCTGCTCCTAATGAGGAAAATCCACAGCGTGACTGAGATGAATGCGAACGGGCTGAAGCCGAGAGGAGAAGCCGGAGGCGCTGCCCACACGTTTCCGTGTCAAACGCAAACATCGCTGTCGCTGCTGCTTCTGCCGCTGTCATCCCACCCCCACCCCCCCCCACCCCCAACCCAGCCCCCCCCTGCTGGAAGACCCTTCAGCATCTGCCAGAAGTCAGTCTAGTCTTGATTCACAGCCAAGCATGGTGGAACCAGTGTGTGTGTGTGTGTGTGTGTGTGTGTGTGTGTGTGAGAGACATATGTGTGTGCTGTGGGTATATGGCAGATGGGTTTGAATGGTTGTTGATGTGTATGTTAGTGCAGGAGTGCATGAGCGTGTGTGCGCATGTGTATTTGTGTGTATGCGTGTGTGGTTGTATAATATATTTGTGTACATATTGGGCAGATGGGTGTGAACGGCTGGTGATGTGCGTGTGTGTGTGTGTGTGTGTGTGTGTGTGTGTGTGCTTGTGTTTGTGTGTGTGTACGCATGCATGATATCTATTTTGGTTGCTTAAGGCTTCAGGAGAATCAAAGCAGCTCAACTGAACTCCAAAAAAAGAAACCAAGACACAGTAACAAGAATGAAAGCATTTCTCTGTGTCTCGCTGTGAGGACTTGTAAGGGCTTCAGCGTCCATGAACAGCTTGTTTTCCAACGCTGTTACATGGCAGTAGCGCCTTGTGTCTTTTTTCTTTTTTTTCTTTTTTTTTTACATGTGCTGTTCCAAGTTTAAAGTGACAACACACAGAGGTCAGATGAATTAACAGCGATCACCACATTAATCCTTCCACTTTTCCCCAAGATAAACCCCATGATGTTCCACGTGATCTTCATTTGAGCCCATAATCCGTTCTTGGTAATTCGAGCTACCAGATACATCCAAATGAATAATTCTCTTCAAAAATTTGTGTAAACTCAAAAGGCTGATATGTATCAGTGCATAAAGGCAGTGGCATCTTTCTAAATAAAACTTTTAAATTTATTTCAGTTTTGAAAACATAGCGAAAGCATAAACATTATATTACAGCATAGGCCATGACACATTAAAAATAAACTGCTGTATTGCACCAGCTGTCCTTAAGGTAGGCAGTCTCGCTAAGAGCTAAGCGATGAGAAATGCATGTGGATCGGCTGGTGTGAATAAACTCAATTTCATCCTTTTTTAAAAGGGGGCCTGTTAAGAGTCTGGTACATCAGCAGCACTGACCTCAGATTAGCTAGCGGTTGTTCCTACAGGGAACTGCTGGGTACAGCAAAGAGAGATGAAATGACCTTCTTCCATGTGACACGCGCAGATGCTAGGTGTATATATTTATAGGTTGGATTCACGCGATGCACTTTTCATGTGCTTAGTTTGTTGTTCACATAAAGTGGTGCACATGATAAAGTGTTGATAAAGGGTATTTTGGTTTGTCTGAAGGCACTGGCTTTTAAATATTCAAACTAAACAAGAGGGGTTTTTTTGTTTTTGTTTTTTGTTTTTTGTACGTGACAAGTGAACTTTCGGTAGTTTAAAACAACAAAGCCACATCCCGTGTGAACTGTGACCAAATTGCCGACACTTGAGATACTGTGAAAGTCAGTCAGCTAGAATGGATGACCAGACAAACACTGACCTTTTTTTTCTTCACAGCAGAGAGAGAAAATATCAAAGGGGATATTGCCTCTTCATACATGGCTCGCCGTCTCCTCTTCCCCTCTCTCTCTCTCAAGATGGAAGTAAAAACATTAAAGGGCACCCTCCATAAGCCTTATATATGATGATAACCTCTGATATTAGTTTTGTGAATTTTGCATCTCCACCTTTATAAACGCAAAAACACGAGTTTTGAGTCCTCATCCTTTGACCCCTTTTTTTTTTGTTAAAGCCGTCAATAAACAGACATTAGAAAAATTAAACAAGACATTGAGCAATTGTCTGAGAGGCCTGGTAAGGACAGAGATCTCGAACCATCTGATTACATGAACTATGGCCGCCCCACCTTTTTTTTCTTTTTTTTTTTTTTTGGAGTGTTCTCAGCATTTACAAAATCTAGAGTTGTAATCCTGAATGGTCTGGAAGGTGCTCAGCTATATACATAAGCGTTTCACTGGGGCCACTGCAACCACTCACACCGAGGGTAAAGCCTTTTCCTTTCTCGCTTGCCAGGATCCTGTGGAGGTTAGGCAGCAGATGTATCTAAATGTGGAGGACTGAGACTTGATCCCTGGCCAGTTTTGACAAAGCAATGGGTCGTCATCCGCAAACAATGAACATATCGCAGCAGGCCGACCATCTGTTAGTGAGGATGGCGAAGAGATAGTGCTCTACACACTGTTAAGTAATGTCCAGCATAGGACAGGGAGTGTTTTCTAATGGTATTGAATTAGAAAGCACTCACTCACAGATCATAGATTGTCTCATTTACTAATAATGTGAAAATTAGGCTGCTAATCTGGTTGTGTTATTGAATAGTTTCTCTGACACATGAGCTGTGCTTCTGTGCTCTTGATTTAGAGAGAGCATTTTCCATACAACTAAAAAGAGCCATAAAAAGCTACAATTCCCTCTCGTTATAAAGAAATGTGGTTTCAATATTACAGGTCTGTCTGTCTGTGTCAAACTAACACTATTCTAATTATATGCTATAAACTGCTTGGTTTTTTGGATATATTTTTGAAGCTGAGTTTTGAACAAATATTTCAGACAACTACTGTATGTGTTGTATTTCACATCAAAATATGCAAAATGTGGCCATGTATCTTCATGTTTGTTTAGTCAGGAACAATAGCAAACATTGAAACATATACTGAATAAAGTAAATGTTGTATATCTTCTTTATATTAAATTTAAATGTTGTGGCTCATTAAAAACCTAATATGGAGTGGTGAAAACCAAATACTAGGCAATAAAGGGAAAGGAGTAAGCTCACGGATCTCTCTCAAGTTCTCGTTTAAATGAATGTGTGCCAAATGTTACTGTATTCGTAGACTTTAAGAACTCCATAATAACCCATCTGTACAAAACGAGATATTTTTATTTGTAATATATTTGTACTTGTACACCAGTAAAATAAAATGCATATCTATGGTTCCATTGCAATCTCGGTGAACAATTAGACAGCATTCCTCAACAGAATCCCACTGTTTACCATGGGGTGACAAAAAAAAACAAACAAACAAACAAACAAAACCCCCCCCTTCAGCTTCCTTGAGAATAGATATTTGTCTTTACTGAAATACTTATAAACATAAAAAAAATGAACGGAACAGGATTGAACAAATGCACCACTTTATTAAGGAAAAAATGGAACCAAAAATCCTGTCACATCCCCTGGTTTGGTACCTACAACATTCCTGTGTGTATTCGGCACTCTGATTTTGACATAAGTTGTTGTTTTTTTTTCTCTCTCTTTTTTTTTTCTCGAGTGTTTTGTCCACAATAGTCACTGATTAATCAGTGTAAGCTTTGAGAGGTAAAGGGCAGAGGGGCTTGGATGTGTTGCTTAGACACAGTACATAAAAGTACATAGAACAAACATTTTGGGCACCAAGTTTTTTTTTTTTTTTGTTCTTTTTTTTTGTAATTTTATATATATATATTTATATATATACACATTAAATCTAATGGGTTCTGTAAAGGCATCCATTTCTTTAGTGTGTCTTTAGTTTCATAATTATTGTTAATTCTCAGTCATGTGGGTCAACCTCGTAACCCCCTTTCACAGTTCCTGCCTGTCTGTTTAGGTTACTGCAGGTTTGTGTGTCATTGTCATGAGCAAAATGATCCAAGAAGTTGCCCCCTGTGGACTAAGACATGGTCAAGGAAAACCAGAATGTTGGGAAAAACAGAAGGCTCAGCACTCGGATTGTGGATCCGTGGCCTTTGAGACACTGTGTGTCCGATTTGGGCTTTTTGGAGCACTTTTTTTTCTTTTTGTTTGGTGCTGTGGAAGGTTCCAGGTTGTCTAACAGTTCCGGGTCAAGGTTTCCAAGGGACTGGTCAAGGTTGTTGGATAAGGTTCCCAGAGGGCCATCGTTGAGACTCTGCTTATTACGAGTGTCATTTTTCGTCCTCTCCATCTCTCGAAACTTGGTCTTGGAAATGTTCTCCTTCTCCTTCAGGGGGTTGTTGGTTATTTGGCGACTGTTGTACAATGAGGAGTCAGGGAGAACCTTGCTGGAAAAGATGGAGGACTTGTCGTTATCTGAAAGACAGCACCTTGGAATGCTTTCCCCGAGTGGGTCGTCCGTGGAGAGGAAGGTTCCAGAGTGTGTCTTGGTACTGAAGATACTGGTTTGGACCTGGGATGGAGCATCCACACATCCCTCCAGGTCGTTGCTTTTAAGTCTTTTCAGGTCCTTTCCTGCCAAGGTGACTGGAAGGTGGCATTCAAGCTCAGAGCTGGAGCCTTTGAAGCGTTTGAACCAGTCCCAAAGGGTCCTGGCTCTGCAATCACAAATCCATTGGTTCCCGTTCAGCCGCAAGTATTGTAGGGACACCAGAGGATCCATGGTCTCTCCAGTCAACACTGTGAGGTTATTATAGAAAAGAAACAATGTGGTCAACTTGCCCAAGTCACTGAAGGCTCGCTGATGAACAAGGTTCACCCGATTCTGATGCAAAAGCAGGCGGTCCAGGTTGATCAATCCACGCAGCATGTGATCTGTGACTACCTTGATTTTGTTGTTGTACAGGAAAAGATAGGTTAGGTTGGCCTGATCCAGAAAAGTGTCATCGTGCAGGGTTAACAGGTTATTGTCTTGGAGGTACAAGTACTGCAGAGAAAAGAGTCCTCGGAAAACCCCTACGGGAAGTTCGGACAGTCCGCATCTGTGTAGGTGCAATGTGTGCAGCTTGGTCAAGCCTCTGAACGCAGAGGGACTTATGATCCGCAAGTTGTTGTTGTCGCCAATGTCAAGTTCCTCCAGTCTCTCCAGGCCATAGAAAGCCCCAGCCTCAATATGAGTTATGTTATTGGAATACAGCCAGAGGACCGTTAGGTTGTGGCAGGAGCTAAAGCTAGTGGACCTCACCACTGTCAGTTTGTTGATCTGCAAGAAGATCCGTTGGCTCCTGACGGGGATCTCGGTGGGAATGGTAAACAGTCCCTGCTGCTGGCAGGCCACCGTAGGTCTAGGTTCACTGTAGCACACACACTTCGCTGGGCAGCTGTTCAACACTGGGACTACATTCAACCAAACCACTAGTAAGAGGACTCTACCCCCTGTGGAGAGAATGAAAAACACAAAAAGGGGTTAGTCAAAGGATAAGAACATAGAGTCTTGACTTATTATTATCCTATTGTGCATCTGCATTTTGAGGTTTAATTACAGTAGCGTTGGAAATGCTGTCTCAGTGGGCTTACATATAATTGAATAAGCCATATGAATATCTCCTGAAATATTATGTAAGGTTGCTATGTTGGGCGAACCGTTTCAAAGGCTTATTTTCAGTGCAGCTGGGAAGTCTTATTCTGTTCAAAAGGGAAAGACAGCTCTTTTGATTGTAAATGTAGGTTTATAAAACAGAATTTATTTTTTGAAGATTTCATTATTTCATAAAGAATCTATGGCTGTGGGTGGATTTGCAATCAGTCCTTTAATTTGGCTAGATAAATAATTCCTCAAAAGTCTCTCCACTGAAAGGATCTCAGGGCTCGGGAGATGTTTTTTTTTTTTTTTTTTGTAACCAAGAAGCCGACCAAGAATCCCGCTGTAGTCTTTTGAAATAAAACATAGTGATTTACATGCACGCAAATCCCTTTAATTCAGTTATAACCCCTCAAGAATGTTTAAATGATCTAATATACAATGCCAAACGTCTAAAATATCCATATGCAGTTTGCCTTTCCAGACATCACTAGGCAGCAACAGAGACCATAACTGTGCCTTGGGACCTCCTCCCAGTTATCAACCTGCTCAAGCAAGAGAGGGTCGGAATATTGAGGGAAACTGATCAATTATAAATGAAAAAGTGCATTGCACCAAATTAGCCATGGATAATAGGTCAGATGGATCTAATCACATTCCAACATGGCTAAGGTTTTGACATTTAGCCCATGCGGGGGAAGGAGAATGTTCTCTGTTTCTCATATCTGGGTCTTCTGTGGCCCGAAAAAAAACATGAGGACTTGAAGCTTGTGGGGGCCTGGGCATCCACATGAATCCATGTGAATCCTGTAAATCTTTTAGAAGGTTATTTAAAGACAGTGATGTTTGTCAGGTCTGATTGAGATGTGTACGTTGTGCATGTGTGGAGAGAGAGATTTTTTAAAGATCTTTCTTTTAAAAATATATTGCATATCTATCTCTTCATCAGCCCTAGGAGTGGAGAAACGATTTTTTTTTTCAATGGAAAGAAAATGGTAGTCTTTTTCTGAAAATGTCAATTTGGGCAACACTGAAGCGTTTCAAATCAGAGAAAATGTCAAGGAATAATAGTAGGAATAACTTTAGAGCAATATTCAAAGTATCAACAACACATTCTTTTAAAAAAAAAAAAGAAAGAAAGAGAGAAAGAAAAAAAGAAATCTTAACCAACCAGCTTTCAAGGTTTCCTGAGCAGCAACCGTGAGCTTTTTTTTTTCTTTTCTTTTCTTATCTTTCTTTTTTTTTTTTTTGTTTACACAATCCCTTTCATCCCGATCCACTTGCCATTGGTCGATTATCAAGAACAGATTGCCACTGTGACAGACGATAAGATCCCACCACAGAGTGTGCGAAATCTTCTCCTTTCCATCAAAACCTGTCAGGACCCCCCCCCCCCCCCCCCCCACCACCACCCCAGTTTCTGAATGCGATCTAGAGCTTGTTAAATGGAGCTTGTGTGTTAGCTGACAGCACCCCTCTGCTCCCTTTTCCCTCAAACATCCCCTGTTCACTCGTCAGAATCTTCCTCCAGAAAGCTGTCAGACTTTCCCCCTCTTTCTGCCTCACTGGGCGCTTCTCTCTCTCACTCTATATCATGGTACAAAAAAGGAAAAAAAAAAAAACAATCCCTTTGCACACTAGGCTTCATATAAATCCACTTTCTCTCTCTCTCTCTCTCTCTTTTTCTTTTCTTCTATTAGTCATTAGCAGATCCACATCTTTCTACCCACACAATATGGTGCAGAGCTGAGATCCTTTGTTAAAAAGCTCTCGTTTTTTTTTTTGCATTTTTAGCCAGGCTCGCTAACCTACGCCGCCTGCCTCAGTCCACCCCTCTGTCCCACAATCCTTTATCTACAGAAGACCAAGCGAAGTCACACAGATGTCATAGGCTATCCTCCTCTCCATTATTTCAGAGTATTGTTTCATTGTTTCATTGTTGTGGAGAATGGAGTGTCTGTGTTCTTCGACTTCTGAAGGCCACTGGGCTGAACATCAGACGCTCTTTTGTTCTTTGTTTCCTTTCTTTTCTTTTTCTCTTTTTCGAGGAGTTCTGTTCTTCTATCTCCATGTCTTTCATTCAGCCTCTTTCTCTCTCTGAACTTTAGTGAGAGCCCTCTTTGTGACTTTACTCTGTGTGTGTGTGTGTGTGTGTGTGTGTGTGTGTGTGTGTTTCCCCTACGCTCTGTCTTGGGAACCACCACATCCTCTCACAATACAAAAACAACTGTTACACAACAGCTGTTCAAAAGCGTTCGATGCGTTTCTGTGCTGCTCTGCAGTCTCACACCAATTTGTCAGATATCACGAGAATACACGTGTCTAACATGTTTGAGTGGTCAAGGCATGTATTCTTTACGTTCCCAGTGCCTCTGGTAAAACACTCATTTGTTGTTGTTGTTGTTGTTGTTTTTTCTGTCCCTTACCCACAAAGACCAGAGCAAACCTCAAAAACCAGAATCTACAGCTCAAGACAAA
Source organism: Chanos chanos (assembly GCF_902362185.1). Taxonomy (NCBI): domain Eukaryota; kingdom Metazoa; phylum Chordata; class Actinopteri; order Gonorynchiformes; family Chanidae; genus Chanos; species Chanos chanos. The sequence goes on along the minus strand of NC_044508.1, from coordinate 4,060,417 downwards.
AAAAAAAAGAACAAAAAAAAAAATAAAAATGCAGTCTCAAATGACAAGGCTATTAGTCAAGCAATCTTTGTTCACACAAGCTCTTTTGTCTCATTACAGACAGAGAGCTCTACAGTGTATTCAGCTTTGCATGAAACACATTGATTGCTGCAACGCTCTTTTCCTCCACTCATATGAGAGTCACTTGTTTTGATAAAAAGAGTCGAGGGAGATAGACAGAGCCAACAAAACACTGGCAAATGACAGAAATCAAGGATCCTTCCAGTAAGTGCCTAATTGAATTATTAGTGAAAACAAATGGAGAGATGATACTCGAAATAATTGCGGGAAGAGAAATAGGGAAAGTTTGTGACTCTCTCTCCCTCTTTCTCTTTGTATGTGTGTACGCGTGTGTATGTGCGTGCGTGTGTGTGGTTGGGGTTTGTTTACTCAGCTTAGTGGAGTGTGGCAACAGACTGAGATGTCATTTGCATATGTTGGTGACAAACAGGATGAAAACAGAGACTTCCTGATTCGATTTTAACTTTAATATGTGGCAGTAAGGTTAATTCTCTCCTATCCCTCACAACATTTAGGTCACGTTAAGAGTGATACTTCAAACCATCATTGAATCTTGTTCCGTTAAACACTGTCCGTATACAAGCGAGGGGTCCCATTCAGTACAATATTAAAGGTCTCGGTTTGGTTTAAAATGTAATGTTCTTCCCACAAGAGTCTGGAAAGGATTCAGTGAGATTCAAAATCATTTTGGTTTTGTTTACAGTTTCAAAGTGTGTTTCCGTCAAAACCAACAACGTTAAGTAGAGCTACTGAATCCAATACGATTTAATTGCTTTATCTACACCTGTCACACCCACAAATGTGTTCTAAAACAATAACGACTGTTGTGCTATGAATTGTTATTGGTCATGTACTATTCCGAAACCCCATCCCAGACCAAATCTAGCTATTAAATTTTGACAACTAATCAATACAAGTCTTACATAACATAGCAAGCTGGTCTTTCTAATAGGACAAGTCATTGTGGTAAACAATAGTCTATGCTAGAGAAGCCAATCATTATGATCCAAGAATTTCCAATTATCTTTGACAAATGTGACACACCGTAATACAAGAGAACCAAATTCACTTGGAATAAACGATCGGTGTTCATTTTCTTCCTTTCTTTCCTTTTATTTGCCTCATCTTGCAAACATCTACCTTCAACCACTGGCAAAATATTCCAAGACTCTGACGCTAACAGGCCTAGTCAATAATTAACAACTCTTTGAAAAGAGAGGGATGCTATAGGACAACCCCATGTGAATAAGATGAGGAAAACACACCTCACAGAAACCTTTTATTCATAACAGGAAAGTGTGTGTGTGTGTGTGTGTGTGTGTACACCGTGTGTTCTCCCTTTTCAGAAAAAATGTAGCACATACTATACATTTACCTTGACAAGACTGAACCATATATGAATTGCTGTAGATCCCCACAAGGACAGGAACACATGGTTGTGTGTTATTGCATAACATTTTTTCATCCGAAGGTCTGCACCAGAATTGCAGAAACCTATTGAACCGATCATTGAGTCTGCAGAAGGTAGAATTTTTCCAAGACCAAAACTGAAATGATGTTTACTGCAAGCGTTGTCACGATAATAGATTTTTTTTTTTTTTTTTAAATTTCGATAACAGTCAACAAATCACCACAACTGATTTTATCGTGATAATTATTCCTGAAATGCAATAATGACAGTTAAACATTTTGACAAATGTGTAGTAATCCTTTACTCTCTTCTTCTCGGGGGGAAGGCCATTGACATCAAATCCTTTGCTAACCAATATCCAATAGCGTTATGTTATTCCCTTGCTTCGTTGGAACGGATATGCAATTTCTCTTTTTTTTTTTTTTTTTTTTTCTGAAAGCCTTGCAACAGCCCCTGCTGTGACACTCAGGAACATGGCATGAACTGCCCCATTCGTTTTTTGGCTTCTCTTACATTCTTTGCATAGATCAGGATGATTATCACGTAAGTGAATGTACAAGTTATTTGTAGTCTTGCTTGCCCTTACACTGTAAGGATTTCTTGCATCTACAAAAAACTGGCCTTACTCCACTTTGGCCATCAGGGTTAAGGCCAATGTGCTGTCTAGCGAACAAGTAGCTTGCTGTGACTAAAATCTGTCCTGCTTCAGATCATTTTGAATTATGAATCATAGAAAAGCTAACGTTACGATGTCTTTTACATCTATGGATATAAGTAAGAGGCATCACGCAATTGTTTCTAAACATTTCTGTCTAGTTTCTAGATCAAGAAAAAAACGTATGCAGGCGGTAAATAGATCCAAACTGACTTGCATTCCGATAAAAACTGTAACAGCAAAATGTGTTATGGTGTTAATTGTCAATTGCTACGCTTCACAATAATGCATATTTATCAGCTGTCGTGACAATGCTCTTTACAGCACTGAAATCCATTATGAATTGTAATCATAGCCTCCTCCACTTATTTTGTCTTATCATTATGATGATGATGATGATAATGATGATGACGATGATGATAATGATTGTCAAAATAGATTCACTTCTCTAATATTCAAAAAGTACTGAATTTTCCTGCAAATATGTGTCTAGAAAAATCTTTAGTAATGACTCTGAGCCATTAGCACAATGCTGTCTTAACAAATGCTGAAAGCCCCTGATGCTGGCAGGTCATTGGTGTCATGGGAAGGAATGACTTAAGTCTTAAGAACCTCTTCAGCTTGAGTAGCTTGAGTGGGTTTCTATTTCCCTACCACAAAGTCTTAAAAGTATTTAATTTAAAGCATGCGTCTTTTCTCAGACATTGCGAAAATCAATGTTTGTTTGTTTGTTAGTTCGCTGTTTTAGTTTGGCCTCTTGTTGACTTGGCGAGAACGGAGAGAAAAAACAGATGTTGACACGTTTGACGCCGCCGCTGAGAGAAAAATGGACGAAGACCTCGGAGTGACTGAGAGAGCCAATGAGAGAGCCTGGCAAAGAGGCAAGGCTGTTCCTTTTGGGCCAGACAAGGACACAATTATCCAAGGAGCGAGGGGCTAGATCAGGACCTGTCTGTACTCATTCGAACAGATGGTTCATGAATAACGGAGGAAAACAAATGCAGGGAGGAATAAGAATAAAGGAGAGAGAGAAAGAGAGAGAGAGAATGAGCAAGAGTGAACAACCACAAACTTATTAAACTGATCACCACATCACATGAGTCTACTCCTCCTTCAAATCTCAAAAGTGTCAAAAAAAAAAGAAAAAAGAAAAATGTGGAAGATGATGGGGTGTCTCTGCTCCAAAGTTGACAGCCTAGAGCTGCTGCATAGGAATCTGTTTGGAGCCAATGGTGAATCATACAGATCAACACATCCCAGCAAACACTTTTCATAAAACGGCATAAAAATCATTACAGCTGTTGTACAGGAAGGTGAAGAACATCTGACTGAAACTGTCAAAGAGTGTCAGAAACATACAGACACCTTGACTGATATCTTTCCTTGCGTCTGAAGTCATATTTGAGCGAGATCACGCATCCGCGCTGAACGTGTGCTGGATCTCTTTTACTGCATTGCATTAATTACAGTTCCCCCTGAGAGATGACCCAGATGTTTATTTCAAGTGAATTAAATTTAACCCCTTTGTTTTCACACCAGTTGTAACCGGCTCCGAATGAAATCACGCGTCACATGTTGTAAATATTGTTGTTCCTCTTCTTCTTCTTCCTCTTATTATTATTATTATTGTTGTTGTTGTTGTTGTTGTAGTACAAGCATTAACATTAACCATCTTTAACCTTTTCAGCGTCACTGTATGAACGAACAGAAACATTCATATGGTTGTCATTTCTGTGTACGTTGGCACTGACTGTATCTTGCTTTGTTGTGTGGTTGCACTGTCATGCAATGTTCTGACTGCTAAATAGAAAATATAAGCTTGTCGGCTGTATGCATTTAAATAGCAAGGCAAAAATTATTCTGTGCCAATGACACACGAGCAGTGACACAGAACTGGGCTATTAAAACTGCTCTGAACAAGTTAAAGGAAAAACAGGTTTTTACCAACAGCACACTTCAGCGGTCATGATTACTTCCAGACACAACATTTTGAAGTAGAACCGAATGTTCTAACCAGCCATGAGATCAGCTGAGAGAGACTTTAATTTGAGTTTAATGCAAAGGAATGAAATGTTTTACTTGATAGGTGAAACATTTCAATCTCAGTTGAACTTAACATGATCATATGAGTCAGAGAGTGAGACGTGACTGACACCAAGTCGGTTAGTCAGTCAGTATTTCAGTCACTTCGGCCAGTGTAACCTTTGCTGAAAGAGGGCCCAATTTTTGAGAAAGGTACGGAATATTCTCCGGAAATCTTAATCTGACATGGGGTCATTTCTTACTTGTAAGAGCTGTACTTACGAAAGAGCTGTATCTTACGAAACTCTCCTTGACTTGCCCGCCAGCCAAAATACTACCAAGAAAAGTCCTGGGTGGAGCCAACAGATCACATTTGAAATAGAGAGGTCAGTGACTGACTTGCGGGAAAACTGATGTGGGCTTTCTGTCAACAAAATGTCCACTTTTACGGACTGAATCATTGTCAGTCTCAAGCTCATATGACCGTATTAAAGACAACTGAGATTGACATGTTTCACCCATCAAGTTACAAAATGTCATCTTTCATATTGCTCAATTTAAAAAAAAAAAAAAAAAAGTCCTATTCCACATGCCTCTGTACTGTGGTGAACAAGCATAAGAACCAAAAGTAGCAGGGAAACATGCATCCAAATTCCAGTTAAAGAGTTTGCAGTAAAGTATGGGTGCTGCGAAAGCAGGACAACAACAAAAAAAATGTAATAAAATCTTTAAAAAGTCTCATCTGAATCTTTTTTTTTTTTTTTTGAGCTAGCTTATCACCCTGACAACACCAGGCCTTTTGTGACATTTGTTGATGACATTGTTATATGTCTCTTATGCGCTGAGACCAGAGATTTCCATAAGATTCACAAAAAAAAAAACCAAAAAAAAAAACGGTGCTGTGAAAGGTAAGACAGGTTATGAAAAACAAATATAACAGTCAAATATGCTTTAGACTGCTTAGGAGAAACAGACCTCTAAAGGAATTTTGCTTTTCAGCAAAACAATGGCCTAAAAACAAAACAAAACAAGGGTTGAAAGGCAGCTCTGGGGAATTTTTTTAAGGGTTGCGGCAATTAATTGGAAGGATTCAATATTTCTAGACTTTTCCGTGGCTTCTGGATGATATTGTCTTGACAGCTGGCACGGCGCATGCATGCATAAGTTTACATTTAGAGACAATGGGAAAATATGGTCGGAACAATTAGCCACAAACAGATGTAACAATGCAAATTAACAAGCGGATTAACTAATGACACAAGCAAATTAAGTAATTAAGATTTGGCTCCCTACAATGGACCGATATTTAAGGTCGGAGAGTCACAGCACTGCTGCTCTCTGTAGACAAGTGAATTCATCTGTTTAACGGTAAAAGATGTGCTGGATGCAATTTAAATAGGAATACAAATATAATGACTGACAGACATTGACGTGAATGATATCCCATTGGCAGTGCTAGTATTATGCCTGTAAGCAATAGCTATTTTTTTTTTTTTTTTTTGCTTTTTTTTTTTTTTTAAGCAGCCAGAAAATGTTGATGTTTTATGGGAGAGCATTTTGCCGTATCAAATAAAACTCAAATTACATTTTACCCCTTAACAGAGATATTGCTGTGATGTGTGTCAGCAAATCAACACCGACGAGAGCGTAGATATTGCGTTCTGGGTCCAATAACACAAACTAGTACATGAAAAACACATTTCACTTCACTCTAACTCGCATTAAAATTTGATCATGGCATCCATGATAACCAGAATATTGTCTCCTTTCAGACTTTGACACATCAGGATTATACTGATTATTTTGTTCATTGTGTACAACCAACCCAGGTTGGCATGGATGTGTAATAACACGGTAATTACATGGTTAATAATTAACCAGTGCGATTAACCATCCATTAGGGCTTCAAAATGCTTCGAAGTTGGTTTTAGTCTGGTGTATCAGGACTGTATGAGAGGAGTGTAGCTGATGTACCACTGTGCAGTTACGGTGAAAGGAAAGAAGTGTACCACAAAAGGGAAAAATGTACTGACAATTTTTAACATGCAATTTAAGGATCAAACATTTTTAAAGAAAGGTGACATCAAGGGACATCAAGCATGTTGTAGATGCTGACTGTATTGTGAAACTATACTATTTTATCTTGGCAACTCAAAGTTGTTTTGAATATGTTACGTAACATTATGTAAGATCAGATTTCTTAACATTGCAGAAAGGGACAGCCAGAGTCATTTCATCGGGGTATTTGATGAGCTTAGCGCTCGTCTAGCTAAACCAATAAAATGATTTTGATCATGATGCATTGACATCCCAGAATATCATAAACACTGATCGTCTCCAGTACAGCAGGAATCAGCTTCAAAGCTCATCATGCACCACATCAAAATCCACGCAAAAACAACAAAAAAAAAGGCCACATAAAGTTTTAATCCATTTGAACACAGTGAATTATCCTTAGAATCAATTATAGAGTCATATTGTGATGAACAGGCATTTGGGAGCTTATGCTATTTCAGAACAGCCCAAGTCATGTAGAGTCACATCTTTCAGGCCTTTGTCTAGTTGAGAATGGTTTAATGCTAAGAAAACTGGCCTAGTAAATGGGCGGATGTGGATTTTAAACTGAAGCCATTGACAGTTTATCATCAATGTGACCTTGAGCAAACCACTTAAGTCCATGGTTGCTCTAGCGCCGTGTGACCTCTGACATGGTAATAACTGTGTATTACTGTGGCTTAAAGCCAGGGATATAATGGTTTTGTACCGAAACTGTGGTTCTGCTGAAGTGGTATGCTCAAGTCCCAGAATTGAGGGCTCCTATGCTTCATTTAAAATGCCAGTTTGGCAGTACTTTGCCTTTGCTATTATTTGCGACAATAGAAATCTTGTCGTTTTCTTGATGAAGAACATAAAAAGATACGGATGTTTGATACAGTGGAAGGTTTCTTCCGCTCATTACCATAGAGAGGAGGCTTAACATAACTAGTGCTCAAGGTTATTTTTCTTACACATTTACAAATGCATTGAGGATTAATTTGGTTTCATTCTCATTTTTTTGAAGAGATGAAATTGATTGTCTTGCAGTTTGTATGACCTTTGTCATAGTAAAATTACTATTATTAAATTTGTATATATTTAAAGAGAAAGGAAAACGTCTGTTCTGAGCTGGCTAAATCTTCCTCCAACCCAAACCGTGATACAAATACAAACCAAAATGTGGCCCAAAAACTGAGGTAGCCTACAAGCCAAAACATGAATAGGGCAAATGATTAAACGTCTGTTAAAAGCATTGGCAAAATGAACGAAAACTGTAATGTGAATATTGTAGATGACAAGTCATGTTTTTGCATTCATTTGAGACTGCACTCAACTTTCAAGAGCAGACAGTGTTCAAGCTTGCTCAGATTGGCCTTGACTGTTAGTACACAAACAACCTCTATATTTTATTTCACGGACATAGATTCCTGTTCGCAACAACATAACCGCTCAAGTGCTAATTCTGTCGACTTATGTTGCAGCACTGAAATGCAATGAAAGCCGTTTCGAGGTGCTTCCATTTTCCAAAATATTTTGAATTTATCTTGACATTGGCTCCTTGATATCATCTTCTAGGTTTTGATGGAAATTGAGAAAATTTCTAAAAAAAAAAATCACCTTCTATGTTTGACAGAATGCTAACTGATGTTTGGGCATCTAAAGTCATGCTGTGAAATCCTTGAGTGTTTCTAAATGTTCTCTTCACACAGATCAAAAGAAGAAAAAAAAACAAGGTCAAAAATCTACATATATTAAAGCTACCTTTGCATCACATCGTTTGCGGACCCATGTCCATCATGCTTTCTAGTTGAATATTTGTTTTTTCTCAGTGAATGACTAAGTGTTTTCCATAGTGGATCTACTCTTCAGCTCTGGTTCATTACAGTGGTTCAAAGCATAGTTGACAAACCAACCCTATCCGCACTCCCTTTATGGATTCTCAATTAATTGCAATCGAAATGAACTATCTGTTTCCTCAACCATTAAAAAGATGTTCCCCTCTTTCCCCATGCATTAAATAACCATCTCATTTGTGGTGTTGTTGTTACTGTTTTTTTTGTTTGTTTTTTTCTCAATACTTTTATTAGCAACAAAATTAAATTTGGAGTTTCCAAGGTTGCCAGCCCTGAGGGTGGAAAAAAAACAAACAAACAAACAAACAAACAAAAAATGCATTAGCCAAGAATAAAAGCAATATGAGGTTTAATGGTTCATGTCTGTATTGTCAAAGGGTCTTTTCCATCACTTAGAACCTGATTATTTGGAGATCCTATCATTGAGTCTTTGGATTCTCTCCATCCCCACTCTTTTACTGAGAGAGACCGCGTGTAACGCCAAAGGAATCTGTCAAAAGAAACATATCCAAATAGGAAGTGGATGTTCACTCAAGCTGACAGGGTGATTACGGAATCACTGATGAAAAACAACATTTCCTCAGTGGTGGTATTTAAGCAGAGGTGCCACAGGTAGATAAACTGGATCCTTCAAAGTACTCCTGTTAACGTGTGTATTCCATGTTTGATTGAGCTAGCCTGGATGTGCTCTGTACTTGATTGAGCTAGCCTGGCTGTGCTAAGCGTGAGTTTGAACTGGGGTAAATGTGTTCAGTATTCCTTTGAACAAGTTCTAGCTTGAACCAAAGTCAAACTTTGAGAACAAAGTTTTCTTTTATACAACAACAACAAAAAAATATTGTTAGATCACATAAACCAGTGGTTCTCAACTCCAGTCCTGGGGGGGGGACACTGTCCTGCACGTCTTTGTTTTAACTCTCCTGAGCTCAGGACTGACACATCTAATTCCACTGATCAATTAATCACCAAGCCCTTGATTAGCTCATTTAACTGTGATAATGAAGAGTTAAAACAAAGATGTTCAGGACAGTGGCTCCTCAGCACCGGAGTTGAGAACCACTGGTATAAACACTTGAGGTAAACCCCCAAAACATGCTAACTCTTTGTCTTGTAATTCATGGTTCCTTGTCAGCTTTCTGATCTCAGGTTTTTTGCTGTACAATAACTGATACAGCATGCATGCACACAGCCTTATTTTTTTTTTAAGAAAGACCCGAAACACATGGTCAGACATTGCATGCCTTCATTGTTTATGGATTTATCAAACTTTAAAAACTGATACTTGAGCTCAGAGCCCAAGTATCGCATGAGAACGTCTCAGGAGGAGGGAGAGGAGTACCAGTATTTGCAGCCACAGCTTTGAATGTGAGAGTATAAAAGAGACTGAAAACAAGGCCTTAGCCTTTTTAGCTCGGCCTGTGCTAACAAGCTAACCTGGCAGCAAAGTTTGAGTACACACCACCCCTTTAAATCAACACATCCTCAGTATTGTGCATTCATTATTGATTTACCAAAACACCTCCGCGATCAATCAGCTGTCAACTTAGCGATAAAATACTGCAAGGTTTAGTTTTCTTACACCGGCTCTATGAACCCTTTGCTAAGGCTAATCAAGTTTAATCACGTCCATCTTCAAAGGCGAAACCGTTATTGGCGTATCTCTCTTCGGCGCTACGTGTCCAATAAACTCTCCCTGTTGTCTTTGGTTCTGCAGCAGTGCACTTTGAGCAGAGAGAGCGGGACAGGGCTGACTATGCAGACAAGCAGCAAATGTGTGTCATCAACAGTCATCTTAAGCTGAGTGAGACTGGGATAGGTCCAACCTACGTTCCTCGAGCAATAAGTCCAACGCATTCGCACGACTTTAAAGTCACATGAAACAGATTCAAGCAGTTCAGAAAGTGGAGTTTAACGTCAAGCATAATGACTGAAAGCAATACACGAGAAGGGTGGGGGGGTGGGGGGGTGGGGCGTTGTACTTCTTCAGCTGAAACAAAAAGTCATTGTTTTCCTGAAGGAATACCTCGAACTTCGAACAAGTAGAGCGGCCCAATTTGTTTGGAGTGAGGTTCGACAGCTGACGGAGCAGAAAGCTCAATTTTTCCCCTGTTTTATCTGTCAAGATGTGCGTACCCTAAAAGCACTCTGACAGATTTGAGACACTTGGGCTTTTTTTTTTTTTTCTGGAAGAGGGACAGAGAGAGCTCACGCTCTGATGTCAGCTAATTCTTTTTCTTCAGAAGCATAAAGAATGTCTGTTAAACCTTGCATTCTCCTGACTGTGTATGGAGACTGAAAATCACACATAGAGCAAAAAAAAAAAAAAAAACCCCAGAAAAACACACACAAAACTGAGGGATAGTTCTGGCCAATTTATTTGAATATGTCTTGATGTCTAAAAACCGTGAAGCCGCTGACAAAATTCAAAGCAATATAAAAAATTTAACACAGCTTTTTTTTTTTTTTTTGGATGAACTGTCTCTTTAAGCATCAAAAGCTGTGAAATGCTGTTTCTGCAGACTTTTCTCCTTTCTCTCTCCTCCCTTATTCTAATTCTGTCTCTGAACCAACTTATCAGCTATGTCTTTCAGTGAGGCCTATCTTGCCATCTTCTCAGAGGTCATCTATTACCATTTTGTGTGTGTGTGTGTGTGTCTGTGTGTGCTGATTACCAATCTATTTTCCTAGCTATCTTCAGAAATAACATGTAAAATTTTATTAGATATATTCTTACAGATAGAAAACACGTAAAGCATGTCTGTCCTTTTGTCTGAGTGTAAAGTAAGATTACGAGAGAATTGCTGTGACCTTTATCTGTACAGACGGATTTGAGAGAGAATAGGTCACACTGAAAGAACATCAATTTGAACAGGTCTGTTGAGTGCCCCATGACGATGAAAGTCGTCACTTCACGGTAGAGATTCAAAAAACCACGGTGATTTAGATCAGCTCAAGATGTCCAACTGTACCCTCTGCTTTCTACAATACATTTATTTCCACATTATTTCTCCATTCCAGTCCACAGGGCTCATAAAACTAAACCGTTCTTTTTTTTTTCCCTCTTCTTCTTCTTTTTGGCTCGGGTGCCATTGAACCCCTCCTGCTTGCACCTTATCTACTGATTACTGAGTCTGTGGCTTCTTCATCTAAGTCTACAGGTCTTACACATTACCGAAAAACAGAAATGTGCAGTCAAGTGTATCCACAGGACTGAAGGAACATCGTTTTAACTCACAATCACACCCCTACACTTGCTCTCTCTCTCTCTCTCTGTCTGACACACACACACACACACACACACACACACACACAGTCCTCTGCCAGCTCAGGTTGTTCATTTTAACCCGTAGGGCCAGGGTGAGATGGGAAGATTGGATAGGAGTTGTTAGGAACAGCTGGGTGGGAAAAAGAAGCACCCCCCCAATATATAATCATATGGGTGAAGATTAGAAAGCTGAGGAGGATCTCTCTCAATCGTCAGGCTTAAGAGACGGCAGAGTCTGATAGCCTATCGCGGAGTGTTCTGCACTTCTTGTGAGCGCCTGTCTCCCCAGGCCTATCTCCTCTCCCAGTGTAAACACCCCAGAGGCAAATTGACCTGAAAAAAAAGCTAACCTCCCTTTCATCTCAGTCTTCAGGCTCCGCACATTAAGACTGACCTGGTCTAGCCCTAGTTTTTTTTTCCCTTTGCATCCTCAAATGAAATTTGGGTAAGATTTTTCCTTTTTTTTTTTTTTTTTTTTTACTTAACTCAGAAAAAGTTGTTTTTTTTTCTTTTTAATTTTCATGAACTTTTAAAAGAAACCTCCCATAGGCTATATATGGCTATCATTTGCTTCTGAATGTTACATGTTATATATACTTTTGTCAAGTGTATTGATCTCCATGGAGACGCTTTAGCAGCACAGAGGGATTAATTACAGTCATATTAGTCTATTTGCATGTGATACATTCTTTAGTCTTTGGCAGGATTGCTCTGTCACTGTTTGGTAGAGTCATTCTTTTCACCTCAGACCTTTGGCTCGATGTCTCCCAGTTGGGTAGTATTGGAGGAGAGGAATGCCAAATGGCTCTCAGGACTCAGTAGGGGGAGGAGAAGAGAAGAGAGGAGAAGAAGAGAAGAGAAGGGGTAAGAGGAGAGAAGAGAAGGGGGAAGAGAAGAAAAGAGAAGAGAAGAGAGGAGAAAGGGGAAAGAAAAGAGAAGAGGAGAGTAGAGAAGGGAAGGGAAGAGAAGAGGTGAGAAGAAGAGAAGAGAGGAGAAAGGGGAAAGAGAAGAGAGGGGGAAGAGGAGAGAAGAGAAGAGAAGAAGAGAGAAGAGAAGAGGAGAGGATGAGAAGAGGAGAGAAGAGAAGAGAGGAGAACAGAAGGGGGAAGAGGAGAGAAGAGGAGAGAAGAAGAGAGAAGAGAAGAGAAGAGAAGAGAACAAGAGAGAAGAGAACAAGAGAGAAGAGAGAAAAGAAGAGAAGAGAAGAGAAGAGAAGAGAAGAGAAGAGAAGAGAAGAAGGGGGAAGAGGAGAGAAGAGAAGAAGAGAGAAGAGAAGAGAAGGGGGAAGAGGAGAGAAGAGAGGAGCATGAGAGGGAATGATGATAAAATATGGGCGTGGAGAGCAACAGAGACGGGAGGAGTGAAAATATGACTCTCTGGATGTTGGGGGACTCGGCAGAGCAAACAGGCGAGCCGGCAGGCTTAGAGCCCCACACTTGAATTCAATCAGCCAGCATCGAATCCCTTCCAAAGATCCATGCAGACGTCATCACCATCTGCTCCTCTTTTGATGTTTGTTGCTCTCCGATTCTGTAAGCCTGCAATTACAAGGCAAAGCACAGGACTGGCTTGCTACGTGGAAATGAGAACCCCTCTCTCACTAGAGAGCAAGAGAGAGAGAGAGAGAGAGAGATGGGATTTCCAAACCCACATGGCATGCCATGGCTGTCTCCTTGATGTCACAAGGTTTTGTGGGGACATATGTGTCCTTAACGCAGGTTGTGTGTTCTAGTTTGTAATGATATTCATAGTTGTGGCATAAGAGCAACTCTTTCTGAGCATGGACTTACTTTCGAGGCGGGGTAGTGTTTTGTTTTTGACAACCCTCCATTAACTGAAAGGGGCAAAGAGAGACAGAGAGAGAGAACGGAAGAGAGGGAGGAAAAACGAAGCAAAAGCGGCTTTAATAAGCGTACATTCAGATCAACTTGTGGGCACATGAGAGAGCATGTTGTCTTTGGCGGAGAGGAAAAATACAAAAAAGCCTCTGCATTATTTACCAACTGCTTCTTTCTTTCTTTCTTTCTTTCTCTCTCTCTCTCTCTCTCTCTCTCTCTCTCTCTCTCCCTCTCAGACAAAGCTCCTGCCCAGCCACTGAAAATGGATTTGCTGCGGAGAAGCGCCGATAAGCCCGGGATGGGGCCCCCAGGCGGCATCCACGCACCCGAACCCCTCCCCTCTATCTTCTCGCCCCTTCTGCTCCGATAAGACGATGCCTTAGACTGCTCCTCTCCACGGATCATCCTCTCCTCTTTTTACTGGTAAAGGTCATATCTCGGGACCCACCACCGTCTGTCTCCGCGTGTGCTTGATCGGAGATCATCTGTGTTTTTATCTGTTTTGCGACAAGGGGGGCCCCCTGACCCACGTCCCTGTCCCCAGGTAGGGAGTACAGACGGATGAAGGGGGGTGGGGGGTGAGGGTAAAAAAGAACTTCATGAAGGACCGGGCCACCTGATAAGGAGAAGAGCTATCAACCGGTCAAACGCTCCTCTTCAGGAGGAGTGATACGAGAGGTTGGGAAGGAAGGTTTGGGGTTCTCTTGGTGGACGACTCAACTCTGCGATGGTCCCCGTTGGAGTCCGGGACGGGACGGGGACGGGGACGGGGACGGGGACGGGGACGGGACCGGGGGGGGGGGGGGGCATGCTATAAGGAATAAGTGTCACAGTGCAACTTCACCCATTAAACCCTCATGTAAATAAACAACCACAGCTAGGAAAAAAAAAACAAAAAAGAAAACAGAATGTGTCAAGTCTCCCTTGGCAGGTAGACTGAGATCCTGTTCTAAAACAGTCACCACTTCAAGGTACAAAGTCACAGGGAAACACTATTATCCACCTCCTCAATATGCTTGCTGAGAGTGTGATTCTCTCTCTCTCTCTCTCTCTCTCTCTCTCTCTCTTTTCTCCTGCACAGCTTGTCTGCCATACGTGATGTTCTAATGGCCCAAATGACTTGAGAGAATTTTTTTTTTTTTTTCGCTTTGCTGCTTAGCTAATGTTTCCCTCAGCCCATGAGAATAACAATCTGCTTTCTTTCTCTCTTTCTCTCTCTCTCTTTCTCTCTCTCTCTCTATTGTTTATTAAATGGCATATCTCCGTTAGATGGCCTCACCCTCTCGCGGGTACGGCGTCTGATAGCTGTAACTCTGTTACCCGAATGTCATTCTCGTTTTCCATGCTAATAGGTCCTGAACGCATGAAGGAAACACAGAGCAAGGATTTTTTTCCTGTTGTTGTTTTCTTTTCTTTTTTATTTTTTCTGAGGGCTTGTGTGGGCCAGACGTCTGCTTGGCTAATTACCGCCCACCACTGCTCAATTTCAACGCTGTCACATAAATTTGACAGTAAAACTGTCTCAGAATCACTGTAAAACCAGTGTAGCTGATTAGCCAGACGTCAAGTTACACCGCTGAGATTCCAGCTTTTTTTCTTGCTTTTATATATATATATATATATATATTTATATACAATAGAACCCAAACAAACTGATGGATGATTCATCTTTGTTTCCATCTCTTCTGCTTTGAAGCACCTTTTTATTTTTTTATTTTTTTTTCCACCTGGTTATCCACCTCATATTGATTTTTGTTGCTCTGGCAAATCAATATTATCTACACTCTCACACACCCTTTGCTTCTGCCTGTGCTTGAGCAAGAGCCCAGCACTGTTAAAATACGGGTTTTATTTCCTGTTTTCGGACTCCGCTGACGGTTCAAAGTATCCCTGAAGAGGGAGAGGAAGAACACTTGCGATTTGCTTGGTAAAACCAACATGCTGAAGGGAGGTTTCTTGATTTTGCTTACAAAGTAAGCGGCAAACTCAGAACGCCCCAAGCAGCTGCTACCTGACAAAGGAGCTCTCTGGACTGACCCAGCTCGTAGGCGTTGCTGGATATCATTAGGTAGCTGTGTGCTAATTTGAAACTGCGCGAATGCTTTGTGTCAGCATTTACTTCCCCATTAAAGAGACCTTTCAGGACATCTCCAAGGTCTGTGCGCTTTCTTGGTCATTTCCATTTTTGTCCAAGATATTTTTTAAACGAAAAAAAAAAACAAAAAAACCAAGAGGGCTGGGGGAGGGGAGTACTGCTGAGAGTGGGTGTATTTTTAAGATTACTGGTTTCCCATACATTGCCCTTCTGAAATAATTGCAGGAGAAACCAAATCATTAAATAGTACAGGTTTTTTTTTTTTTTTTTTTTAACCCACACAAACATCAGCCCTTTCTCCAGACTGTGCGCGCTTAATGATTTGCTATGCGGAGCAGACAGAACCTCTCAGGGGAATTTAATTAAGGTTTTTTTTTTTTTTTTGTGCTTTAAAAACTCTGTTCATAAATTCATATAGAGTCACGTGAATCCACACACACACACACACACACACACACACACCCCCCCCAACCCCATCTCTGCGGGGCCGCTTGGCACGTTCTGTCAAATCACAGCTAAAACGGCCCGTTTTCTCTTCTCTTTAACTTCTTAATAAGGATAAGCATATCTGCAGAGGATAAACACCATAAACAACACGCTGGTGTAAAAGAGTTAAATAGTGCCTTAAGACCACTTCTGCCAAAATAATATCTCCTGAATTAAGGAAACACAACACGCTAGCTGGCTGGCTGTATTCGCAGGACAGTATTTCGTTTTTCCAATTAGGGCTTGAGTGTTCGGTCGAAAACGACAGGAGGGCTCGAGGCGCGCCGGCGTTCCGGTTCGAGCGAGGGATTGTGGGATAGTGCGGTGGCACGGGAACATGTGGAGTTAAACGTGGGATGAAAGGCTGTCTTTGTAAGGGGGGATTTTTTGATCGGCGGAGCCCCGAGCTGACACGGCGAACGGAGGACTGAGGTAAATGGGAGAAGGCATAGCAAACAGCCTTACCCCATGATGGGAGCTCCCCCATGCCTCCAGAGCAATGCATTTTTAACCAGGTGGAGAGGAGGGAAATACAGTCCTCGTAACTCTTCCCTTCAATGCCATTCTGTACCACGCCGCCAGTTACAACACAAAGAGAGAGAGAGGGAGGGAGAGAGAGCGAGAGAGAGAGAGCGAGAGACAAATAAGAGGGTACAGAAACAATGATAATCTGAAACAGACACACACTGAGTGACAAAGAGAAAGGGAGCAAGGAGAGAGAGAGAGAGAGAGAAAGCAAACGGAAAAGGAAAGAGACAGAGGGAGAGGAAGGGGAAAGACAGAGAGAGCAAGAGATGGAGTGAGACAGAGAAGTGATAGAGAGGGTGGGGAGCGTGGCATGGAGAATGTGAGAGAAACAGAGAGACAGAGAAGATGTCATAGAAGGAGAAGACATGTTCCATCTTTTCCTCATCTCTACACTGTTCTTGGTGCAGTAATGAAGACCGTGGGAGAAAAAAAAGCACAAGTTTGCCCCCTAGTGTTTGTGCGACTCCCTCATGGCTCAAGATCAAATATAAATGACCCCCCCCCCCCCCCCCCAACACCACCACCACCTCTCCCTCTCCCCTCACTGCTCCCACCCCCAGGCAATAAAATATCCCACAGATAACTTTTGCCACACTTGGTGGGCTTGATAACATGATTTTGTGCATCTGAATTATGCAACAGTGCTGAGTTGATGTGTTAGTCTTAATTTGGCCTACTGTGAACATCTCTCTGCATATTTTGCCTCATATGTAAAAAAAAAAAAAGCAGAAGAAGTTGAAGTAGAAGTAGAAGAAGAACAAGAAGAAGAAGAAGGAGGAGGAGGAGGAGGTGGAGAAAACTCCTTGGAGAAAAGACATATTTGTCCGCTTCTTTCATGTTAAAAACTAGACCACAAATCCCTGAACATCCAATACTGCCCAATTTCAGGTTTAGAAAAAAAACAAACCAAAAAAAACAAAGACCTGTGTTCTATCTTCCACGTCGAGGGTTGTGGATCACCAACAGTTTTGTAACAAAAGGATCTTTGTACACAAATACCCTTATTTGGCACCGAAAAGACTTCTGAGAATACACAGTAAAAGCCTGATTTTGGAACACTGTAGACATTCAGTAATACATAGTTTTTTGTTTGTTTGTTTGTTTTTTTATCTCATATATGTGCCTTCTTCTAGTTTGGAATGATGTCAACATCACGACAATTTGACCTCACCCGAAGTTCAGTCTTCCATTCTCACCCGAACACCCAGTCTCCTCCCGTACTGCATGTACGAAATGCTGTAAGATGAAGCAGCTGTGCTTTCTCTCTCTCTCTCTCTCTCTGTCTCTCTCTCTTTGCAGTCCTTGTGAAAATGGGAACAGCAGGAGAGACTGCAGTTCTTCGTGTGTCTGCGTGGAGATGGTCCAGACCTCATTAGTGTGCCTGGAGAACAGGCAGGCCCCTGCGGTTGGACTCGGCAGAATTCGCCTCTTTGCATTCCCCGGCGTGTCTCGACACCGAGCGCTTCATCCTCTCCTATGCCAACGCCCTGCCTGAATCGCTTTAGATGTATCTCGCATCTGTCTCACGTCAATTAGGTAGAGAGGGAGAGAGATAAGCATACACACTCACACGCACACAAAACCTGAGATCTAACATGTCTCGCAGCATTAAAGATGCGACGGGTGCTGTCTGTGTTTATCCTTTTTTTTTTTTTTAAATGATTTTTTTTCCTCCGCTGTATGGAAGAGTAATGTGATATTGAAGAGGATAGCAGATGGCCAACCTTTTTTCAACAGACCTACTACTTTTTCTAAACCAGCTCCTCTCCTGTAGATGAGAAATCGCAATATGAATTCATATCAGCCTTTCAGTGCCATATAAAGTACCAATGTCCCATCAGTAATATCAGTCATTAGAGAGGACCCAATGAGAGAACAAACTGGCGGTCAAGTCCGAGCAGGACCTACTGTGGCGTTTTAGACATCCCGCTATGAATACATATCTCAGTGTGAATATGTATAGGTAAATCCAACGCCAGCTACCATGGAGATTCTGCTCACGACTCCACGTCTGAGAAAACTGAACTTTGCTGTCAGTTACGCCATCATAGCTCATATCAAACTCTCACATCTCCTCTTCCTGGCTGAGTAATGGCCGGTTTGTGTTTGAATGGGGGGTGTGTGACCTGTAGCCCCGTCCGGTGTCTGAGAGCCTGTCCTCCCCATGACATTCATCATCATCCGTTTCAGCCCTAGAAGTTTTTGTTGTTGTTGTTGATATACACCATCAGCAGATGGTGAGTGATATATATTTATATTATATATTTAGTACTATCCATGCAAATCCATACGTCCATTACAGGGGTCTGTAATGTGGGCAGATGGTGGCACAGGAGAGAAAAAAAGGGGGGCCAGATTTTAGCCGTCAGCTTTGGGATGGATATCTGTGTTTAAAGGCCTCTGACGGGCAGCCTAATTCCACCTGCCGGTGGTTCGGATTGCAATGAGGCTTACCTGTATTTAACCACGCTTTAAAGCGTCTGTCAGCGACAGCTCGAACGATCAATAGTGGGGCTAAATCGATGGAAAATCAATAGTCAAATTTGTCAAGACGGATTTCAGCCTTTGGTAAGAGGAAATGTTGCAAACAGACCCGGGGAGCCTTAAAATAGATCTTTATTCGAAGGGGCCAATCCATTACATGAAGAAATTAGCTAGAATGTGGGCTTATTGTTTCTTGATGTTTCTACTGGATGGATGAAAATAATAAAACATATCGGCAAAACAATATGCCGCATGTAAATCGGTGGGACA
Source organism: Chanos chanos (assembly GCF_902362185.1). NCBI lineage: Eukaryota > Metazoa > Chordata > Actinopteri > Gonorynchiformes > Chanidae > Chanos > Chanos chanos. The sequence goes on along the minus strand of NC_044508.1, from coordinate 4,041,413 downwards.
AAAAAAATACATTTATAAGTTTAATTAAGCTGTTGATGAGACAAAGCACAAACAAATTTTAAATTAACGTCCATCAAGTTTGACCTTGTCTGATCTATGTGGTGGGAGCTCTCTATTACTCCACAATTTCTTCATTTAATTAGTTGTGATAACGATTACTTTTTCATGTAGCGAGATCTTGAGAATCAAACATTGGCAACAATGAGAGGAAAAAGAAAGCCGTATGGAGCTTTGTTTAAATTCATCTTGAATCGATCGATGTTTTAATTGGCGAAGCAGCACGGTAGCATGCATCATCTCATTTCGGAACTGAAAGTTGCGATTGGTCTAAGTTTGGAGTGGAAAGAAATTGAGGAGGAAAATACTGGCAAGGGACAAATCTGCCTGTTCCTCTATCTACTGCCCAAAGTTAAAATCCACCTCAAAAGGATACAGACTCCCCAAGACTGGGCGCCCTCCAAAGCTCTTTGGGAGAACTCCTTCAAAGTGTGTCAGAGCCCTGAAGTTTTGGAGGACCGAATTCAGATAGAACTTCACAGCATCCCTCCTCCACAGTTTTTTCTTTTTTCTTTTTCTTTTTTTTTTTTTTTTTGCAGTCTGATATGAAAAGTCAAAAGTACTTGAAATTCATTTTTCTAAAAGTTCTACCAAGGAGCCGGGCTACATAAGTTTCCCCTTCCTTGAGATTACTGTCTATCTTCAACAGAAAAGCTGTGACGTCTGATCAAAGAATATTATTCGAAAACCAACAGGAATTTCTTGCCCTCGGATCTTAGGATGCGCCCTGCTTTGTCTCACTCATTATGAAAGCGTAAGTCATAAAGAACGATGCTGCCAAAAGCTCGTGATACCCAAACACATTATCTGAGCATGTCTGCTTCCCTTAGCGTGACAAATTGGTTAGCTTAACCGTCACTGAGAACATGGTCAAAAGACAAACACAAAACCTTCCTATTTCAGATGTCCTTAAGTTATTAAACTCAGTATTTGAGTTTTACCTCACAGTCCATCTCTCTCTCTCTCTCTCTCTCTCTTTGTTTTATCTCTTTTGGACGTTGTCATCCATGCTGGCAATAAGCGAACACTCTCTAACATATTAGCCACACGCTTAATTAGCATGAAGGCCATTACAAGTAGGCCATGCCCGTTTGTGTGCCAGTGGTTTTGAACAGCAGTCAAAATCCTGTCGAAAACAAATAGGATGATTGCCTGTCCTTTACAGTTGGAGAGGTCCATTAGACAAGGTTACGATCGACCCTTGCTTGCGCACTCCAACTGGGCACGGGCGAGGGGGAGGGGTGTGGTGTGGCGTGGTGTTTTGGAGGGGTGGGGGGGGGCAAATCCTGATAATCCTAGCAGACAGTTCCATATTTCATCACATGAGCTTTTCCCCACACTAAACTAGATTATTCATTTCTGTTTTGATGTGGCTGGTTGTGCTTGTATGACAAAAAGATTTAAAGCTAGCACAATAAACTGTCTGATGCCTCCTTACTAATGAGAGACCAGGTGGACCGGGGGAAAAAGTAGGGAACAAAAGAGAGAGAGAGAGAGAGACAGAGGAGAGAGGAGGAGGACAGCTGTAAGAGAACAGTAAAGTTATCAGCTGATTGCGTGTCAATTCGAGACAATTGATAGCCAGACCTTTATTCTCCTAGATGGTCGGCTCGCTTTTAAACATCGTTATTTTGGAGCCAGATTGAGCCCGTTTCTAAAAGACTAGAGATTCTATCAGATCTCCAAGTCAGCTTATCCTGAGGGCTAAGTGGTCAAATCGGGCTTCTGAAGATTAGAGGTGAGGAGAAGCTAGACCCTTTTATTGCCTCAGCTCAGAGTCTTCACACCTGAGGGAAAGAAAGAACACGCCAAGACCTGTGTGATAAGATTGTCTGTCTGTCTCTCTCTCTCTCTCTCTCTCTCTCTGTCTCTCTCTGTCCCTTTGAGCATGAGGACTGCACAGAGAGATAAGGCCATGGAGAAGAAACTCACAGCAAGACATTCATCTGAAGCCCCTGATAACACACAAAAATGGGGCTAAAGAGGGAGCAGGTGAAGTCCAGTGAGGCAAGGAGCCAGACTCAAAGCATTGTCTTCTGATTGACTGAGGGGAACAGAA
>NC_044508.1:4016996-4039197 GCF_902362185.1 Chanos chanos | reverse complement strand
TATCAAGACTCGACGCTGGCAGGACTTCTCGGGAGTACTTTCACAATAATCTGTTGGCACAATGCGGATAATACAATTGCCCCATTATTGTCAGCTAAATGTATATGTTTACCACCAGCAAACAGAACTCTTGCCGGCAACACATCAGTTCCAGCTGAGCAGAGCAATGACAGTTTGAATGACCATTTTCCTCGCGGGTTTTTCTTTTTTTTACGGCACTATTTTACTGTGTGCTTTAACCGCCTGGCTCGTGATGAGACGCGAGACTTTTCTCTCTATGAACTCTGGCATTCTTCATCCGACAGCTGTCTCTAATAATGTCACGTTTATTCCATCAAGCAAATCCATACCTCTCTCTCTCTCTCTCCGCCGTTCTTTTGCTTTTCTGACCGGTCATCCGTCTATCTGTCGGTCTGTCTTTATGGCTATTCATTCGTTCATTGATCTGCCTGTCTCTCTTGTGCTGCAGGGGTTGTCTAGCAGAAGACCCGCTGAGCTTTTGAAATTTTAATAAGTAGCACGGTAAATGGAATCAGCATTTATTTGCTCTGCCCGAATAATCCATAACGCAGTTTATGCATCTCTGCCGCGGTAAAGGTCTTTTGATCTTCTCTGTTTGAATCCAAGATTTATAGCTAAATTCCCTTATTGCTAAATGGAAAGAAAATATCACACCGTGCTTTGTCCAAGAAGAAGGTGGCTACCGTTTTAATATATATATCTCCAACTGCAATATCTGTACCTATTCCCATACATCTAAAAAATGGAATAGCCTTAGCCAACAAGATTAGGTGAAACCCCTAGAAACAATACTTTGCCAATACTGTGACAGGGTTTTATATACATATCCTATTTCCCATAGCTATCAGCTTTCCTTTCTGAAATCTAAAGTGATAGACTCTCTGTTACTCTCAGTTCTTTATTTAATAACCACATCACTGAATAAAGGTAAATAACTTATAACCTTTACACATAAGCGTGAGTCACACCACCAATGCTGAATGACAAGAAGTATGGTTGATACAGAGGTCACCTTTGCAGTCTGCCCTCCGAGGCAAAGCTCGTGACGTACGGCTTTCTCATTGTTGGTTTGTGTTTTGGTCTCACCAGATATGCATTAGAAACTCTTCACTTGTCAACCTGAACTCAAAGCGAGGCGTCAAATTTCACTTTAATGTAAGTGCTGGTGTGCTTTATGGTTCCGGAGCCCAAACAAGTAATGCTTTAAAAAAAAAAAAAAAAAAAAGCCGTTATTTGGAAAAAAAAAAAACACAGCACTAATGGATTTCTGGGATCAGAGGGGGTTAGTTTTTTTTTTTTTTTTAGAAAGACAGCGAGGTCTGAACAATGAATGAGGGAATAAATAACTGACTTATGGACGTGACAAAGAGTTCCACTCATGCGTCTAATTTAGGTGCCTGCTTCTCCTCAGCCTAATTAAGAATTTACTAGGCCATCCATCAGGCCCCTCCACCCAGGCGTGATCAACGGCGTCGACGAGGTTCATTCCTTTGGCTTCGTCTATGGCAGACCGAATGATAAAAGTTTCATGCGGAGGCGTCATGGTCACGCGTCATAGTCAAATGGATGGCTAAAGCGTTCAACCACGCATGCCTAAACAGGACAACGGCATTTTTGACAAACATCAATTAGCTCTCCCCGAAGTTATTATCGGCGGTCAAAAGAGACGGGTCATTCCAGGCATTAAGCTGAAAGATTTATGTGTGGTCCAGAGAGAAAGAAAAGTGTGGTTGTGGCCTGAGAGGCAGGCAGCATTAGTGGTGGTCTTGATGGCTGTGGTCCTCCCCTTGGACTGGGTCTTCTTCTTCTTCTTCTTCTTCTTCCTCTTGGCCAATAAGATGTGAGCGAGAGCATTTCTGGCCTGCATGGCTGAATCTCGTGCAATTGGATGCTTATGCCACCAAAGCTCTGCAAGGTTTTTGAAAACACAGGTGCATTACGATCGCTTGCGCCTCACACGAGCCCCGTGCTCCTTTAAAGGATTACGCTCCAGTTTATGAGAGAAAGGATTTTCTTCCTCTCCTTTTTTTAAGGACATAAATAAATCCTCCCTCTTGTTGCATAACACACTTTCAAATACAGCTTTGAGGGATGGAACTCCACTGGAAATGACAAATTCCACCCCCCCCCCTTTTTTTTTTTTTAGAAAGCAGGAGTTTAATTCTTATTGCACGATGTCCTTCCAAGAATTTAGACCGTCAAATGACGTCTGTCAGCGATTATTCCAAAAACGGTGGGTACACACATTTTGTTCAATTCATACGTGCCCTTGTATGTCTCTCTTTTGGGTACATAAACTTTGTGTGTGTGTGTGTGTGTGTGTGTGTGTGTTATCTCGGTGCTATTTATCCACTTAGAACCACTGGATACCATTGGAGCCTATCCTGGAGTTTCTTTTGCCGCTACATACACTAGGATTTTTTTTTTTTTACGCGAGATGTTTTGATATTATCAGCCTAACTCTCATCTGGCTCCTGTTTTGTATCGGTTATCACACACTTTAAATGGATGCTGAGTTTGTGGTCGAGACTAGGACACTCCTGTTTTTTTTTTTTCTTTTTAGTTTGTTTGTTTGTTTTGTTTTGGTTTTTTTTGGAGTAGTTACACGTATTTGGCCGTTTGTTTCCCCGGTCCTCGGCTGGATTGTTTACCTGATCTCGTGTTAAGGGGAAGAATGAACCCTTTCAGAGTTCCTTTTTTTTCCCGCCTTTTCTTGTCATCTGGGACAAAGCGTAATTACATTTCTCACCAATGTGATTCATCCCTGCTGTTCTCACCCTGCAGATACAACTGTGAGGATTCAAACCGTCAAACAAGAAAGTGCCAGGGACAGCTCTTGTACCGCACCAAAACCACTAACAACTCTCTCTCTCTTTCTCTCTCTCTCTCACTCTCTCTCTCTCACACACACACACACACACACACACACACACACACAACACACACACACACACACACGCACACGCACTCACACACACATTTCATCTGATCCCTGAGACAGACTCTCTGTGAGCCAGAGACATCCAGCTTTCAGTCTCTCCTGTCTCCAAATCAATACATCTGCTAACACTCTCCCTCTCTCCCCTGTTAATCATTCAGCATTACCTGAATGATGAATAATGTCCAGATAAGACATTCATATGTGTGAATATAAAAACAAGCTTAGGGTAAACTTCTTAATAACAAAGAACCTTCATAATAAAAGATAATAATAATCATCAATACTGTATTTGTTTCGGGAGCTGCACAGCAAATGCTGCTGAAACATAAGACAATGAAAGGAGTTAATATTTCACAACACAAGGTCCCATTGATTATTATTAGTATATGTGTACATACGGTCATATTCTGTATAATAAGAGGAATTTGGACCCGAGTGAAGTGCAGTCAGCTTCAGCAAGTCTGCACACACACACACACACACACACACACACACACACACACACTACGAGCATTTCATATTTCACATAAGACATAGTGTTAGATGACTCAGTCAGCATGGGACCGGGGACTGTAATAACCAATATGACAAGTGTCTCCCTAGTGGCTGTTCGAGGAACAGCACAAAAAAAAAAAAAAAGGACATAATTCCACCAGCCAGTCATCTCTCTCTGCTCTCGTCTCTTCAGTAATGGATATCTAAGCCAAACATCCAGCCAAAAATTTATGGCCCTAAAGCTACGGTAACCCTGCAACTAATGATCATTTTATGATATGGCAGCAGATGGCTTCAGTGGGTCTTGATATTAGAGAGACAATGATATTTGTTGTGCGTGGTTTTCTAACAAAGTCTTATGGAGTGAACAGAACTGTTCAGAAAGCCATTCCTGTTAGATCACGTATGGACAAGGTTGCATTGTCGGCGTCAGGTGAAGCGTGAGCAGGAAAGGGTTAAAGCCTTTGTGTTAAAGGTGTAAGCGTGCGTGCTGTTGGGTAAGGAGAGATCGTGTTCGTGGCCTCTAGTCTTGGGGCTGTTTATCAAGGGACCCGAAGGAGAATCTCTGCCGCATCACTGCTGGCATGCTGCCAACACAGTGCTTCCACAACGAGAACCTGGCCTCTTATCGGTGCCTTCCTTCAATTAGGGCACCTCCAACCACACACACACACACACACACGCACGCACGCAAGCACGCAGATGCACACAGAGCATCCTTTATGTGCAGGGCATTGATTAACCGAGTTCGATCAGAGATCATGACCATGTTTTAAAACATATTTTCAAAACAGAAGTCAATCACCAGCTAAAAAACTGGCAAAGGACATTTTCCATTTGCTTACGTGGACCTTATTGAACGTGCTCTTTACGACTACACGTTGACAAATGAATAACTGAACAAACAAATACCAAAAGGACCCTATTTTAAGATTTAAAGACGTGGTCTCATCAGGTTTACACAACTTCTGGGCAAGGGCTTTTTAAGAGAGCGACCTCTCTGCCTACAAGTTGTCTGCCTTCGAAAAGGTTATCACTGGAAGGCCTTATAAGTTTTACCTTTTTCGTTTGTTTGTTTGTTTGTTCCTCCAGAGTATTTTGCTCCCAACATTAGCCCGTGTTGTGACATACTGAAAACAGCTTGCCTATAGAAAAACATACGGGGAAGGAGCATGCAAAACCTCTGTAATCCATTTGTCTCTTTTACTGAATTAATGTATGGAAAACTGAGATCTATAGTAAGGTCACTGGTGAAGAAGAATGCAAGTGGAAACTCTATGTTTGTGAATATGAAAGGTTTGGTAGTCCATATGTTATGTAATGCACGGGCCGGTACTTGTATCCTATGGGAAGGTGGGGGCTGTGGATGTAGCTGCTGGAGTGCGCTACATTTGGGTGGAGCAGAGTCTCATCTTGGTACGGGAAAATTATTGGACAGCTTTGCAGACGCATTCTCAGTGCTGAGAAATGTGCTGCTCCAGATCTATACATCATTTTGTAAATGTGTTTATAATTTCATAAATGGCTGAGCTGCGACAGAGTACCATCACAGCGTGTTCATACACTCAGGCTTTGGTTGCGGTAATGCTGAAAACGGAGGTGTTTCTTTTTGATTCATTGACAGTTTTCTTGGAGAAAGACCCAAATTCTGGAAGGCTCGAGTGAAGATTTAAGCCTTTTGAACTCACACATTCGACAACGGAATACAGAAAGCCTCTGAAAAAAAGTGCAGCATTCAATAGTTCCTCCGCGCGCTCGCACGCGCGCGCGTGTGTGTGTTTGCGCGCGTGTGTGTACATGTGTGTATGCGTGTATGTGAGTGAGTGATAGAGAGGCAGAAGAGAGAGAGAGAGAGCGAGAGCGAGAGAGAGAGAGAGAGAGAGAGAGAGAGAGAGAGCACGCCCGCGTGCGCATGCACGAGCGCTGTGGTGTGCCTTTTTTTATAGCCCACATAGTTATGACAATTAAACCACCCCTAATTTACAAAAAAAAAAATTTGAACCACATTCAGCGATAAACTGTTAGCCATAATCTCCCAGACATACACTTTTCGTGTCTTACACAATCGGTAACACTCTGAACACGTCCGTGACACATCCCAAACCCCAAAACCTTTGTGGCCACTTTTGCATCTCCAAAGGTGTTAGAGACAGAACGGCTCCTGGGTATCACCCTGTGTCTGTTTGTTCTTTTATTAGCCCATGCTATTAAGTACTTTAGGGAGTGAGGATGTAATATATATATATATATCGACGACGAAGAGCAAAACAGTACATCCATCTGATGTCTGTAACTGTCTGCCGCAAGTTAAAAAAACAAAAAACGAATTCCCACCTGGGAAGGTAACTAACAACCTACTCTGTCGAAATGCACAATACAAACGATTGGCAGCGACCATGCGCTGCAATGCTGAAGTTTAAGCTTTTAAAATAGTTGATCATTTTAAGGTTATAGGAAATGTGATGCAGTCAAGTACAGAACCGATACGTGGAACAAGCAATAATCACTCATAACACTCCCGTCATTAATTTTGAGAGTCACAGCCAGTTCCCCTCAATTCATTCCAGGCGGGGCGCAGACAGATGCTGCACCACTGATTAAATTACCAGTTTGTGGAAACAGCAGACTATTGTTTAAAGGAACGCACAATGCTATTGAACTTTTAAATGTCTGTCTATTTTGCCAACTTACCTTGAACAATAAAAGTCTTCATATTTGATGGATTAATCCAGTAAATAAATAATTCCAGCAAATGGTCCCCCTTCGAGGAGACGGTATTTTCCCCCGCTGGTGGCAATTAATAAATAATTGCAAATCCCGATCACGGTTTAACGAGAGCCAAACATTCGCATTAAAACTTTACCCAAGGGTTGTCTTGAAGGAGCAGGACGGAGAACAAAGTCTCCTCGTGGAACCTCTCTCAGTCATTTGGCGTGAGTGCGCGGCGACACAAAAATGCATTAATATCCAAACCAAAGATTACTGTCAGACGTTTCAGATAAGACACCTCAACGATAGTGGAGCGGCTGAGACTCGCCAGCCCGATGAGTTGCGCAGATTCGAGACCAAAAAAGATCAGATTTTACGAGAGAAGACTAAAATTGTGACAGAATCCAAAAGATACAGTGCAGTGACACATCCTTTTGCCCCCCCTAGTTTGCACTCAAATATTCCAATGTCCATGAAGTCCGTCTGTCAGAATGAAGATTGACTATAGCTAGTGTCGCGCTCCGTAGGCTACAGTAAGCGTTTGCATGGGGTAAAAGAGAGATAGGATAGGGCGGGTGTGCTCGCGAGGGGCTCTCGGGAAGAGAGAGAGAGCGAGGGAGAGACACAGTCAGAGAGAGAGAGAGAGAGAGAGAGAGAGAGAGAGAGAGAGAGAGAGAGAGAGAGAGAGAGTGAATGTTTTATGGCACTGGAACGGGGATGGAGGGCTGATGAATGTTTTATAGAAATCGGGGCGCTTTGACGTGAGGGGAATCTATTTGGATAATACTTAGGAATGGGACGCTAGTTTATACAGATGAAATGCATAGAATTTCAAACATTGAAACAACATACTAGTTACTCGGCATGTCCTAAGAGATGGGATACTAGCTCACCGAAGGAAGTTTCATTACCGATAATAGAGAGCAGACTTGAAAAGGTCAATCCGGTATCAGTGCTTATTTGCACTGAAAAAACCCGGACTGACTTGACAGCCTGCACAAGTACACAAAGGTATACAATAACTACCGATTACATTTCTTACCTAGATAGACGCACGCGGTGTCACACCTTAATAGGAAACCAAAAGATCGTTTTATTCTATACGAACAATGCAAACGCGTTCTTCTTCACAACTTCTGTGCAAAGAACTGTGACAAGTATTGATTACTGTGAAATAAACAAGCACTACTGCAGGCACGTGCGTATGGTGATAACCCTACTTGAATTTTTTTTAAAAGTATAACGAAGTACCAAAACGCTAAACGAGACGAAGATGAGGATAAGCGAGGATGAAATTAATTAGCATGAAAATAAAGGTAGAAAGGATATCAAATCGTTATTTCTGGGCACAACACGCCCCCAAGCGTTGGGGGATAGACGTGCTTAACTAGTGACTATGCGTCGTTTCATTCAGGTAGTTCATCTTTTCGTATTGACATCAACTCTGTTAAACGTCGTATCACAATATTTACAGCTTGAGAGGGGGAGCGCGCGAGAGAGACTGAAGGAGAGAGGGGGTGTGGTTCAAATATGGGCACTAGACTCGGTGTTGACTTCTAGTTGTAATCAGCTAGCCCTTCACAAATTTGTAAATATCCAGTGCTAAAATGGAACTGTGTCGAGTTACTGATGTAAAATTATCAAAAGCATTGCTGGAGGCGCGTGCAATTGCTCCTTGATTAAAAAGCGTTTCACATGAAAAACATTCAAACCAAAGAACATCGTGCCCAACAGGAACCACCAATCACTGAAGGTGCATGTTAATAATCACACAGCAACTACGCCAAAGCAGGACCAAAGTCAGCTTCCCTCCTCATAAGCTTGCCGTTGACTCGTCAGAAGCGTAATACACTGTACAAGCGGGCTTGAATGAAACAATGACGCATATCCGGCTAGTCTCTTTGCATAGTCATTAGTTCAATTCTAAATCCCCTGTTTGCATTAAATGCGTGCAAATCAATCGCTCACCAACTGTTATTGCATAAGGAGTTAATAACGCGAGTATAACATGTTGAAAGTCCATTTGTAATCACGTTATCAAAATCAGTATGTGTTATTTATTGATAATATAAGTGTTTATCAGTTTCCCCCCATCAACAGTAGGTCCAACAGTCATACACTTTTCTATTTTATTCATAACTCAAAACTTTCATAGAATAATTCTCTGTTTTATAGCTCGCTGATTGATAAAGAGCAAATTGGCGAACTCAGTCATTGAAACTGTCTTTAAATCCCTTGAATTGTAGCTCTACCTGGGTCGCAGTTGCAATTATTTACGATATTTCATGAGTGGTTTAATGAAGCTGTTTTAGGAGCTCCTAGGGAGAAGTCCTTTTCTGAGGAGAAACAAAGAGATGAAATAAACCGGGACAACTAACGTCTACCGGGTCTGATTTGATATCTAATTTAATCAGGACCGTAAAAAAAAGGAAACAGTATAACATACAGAAAATATATATAATAAATACCTTACGATGCAGGCTACCCAGTTTAACCATTTGCTCACCGATGAGTAGTTATCTGGTTGACTGGATGGCCTAGATAAGGGGCGATTCCAGGCTTTGTAAATTCTGGCTGTCTCCTTTTTGTAGCTGACTAATATAGATATTGTTCTTAGAAAACGTCAAAGAGATAAGCATTATTGGCTACTATCGCCACTATTCACAACAGGTAGACTTTCATTTTTGAAAGTACTGTGAAATTTGTGTCAAATAACTCAATGCTCACTCTGTTCATCTGAAACAGTATTAAGTAGACTGTTCGTGTATACTCTCCAAAATGGTTGAGCAACCTGACAGATACAAATCTGTATTTGAATTGTTATAATGAAATGAATCAAGCTGTTTTGTTTCAAAGCCAATAGCACTGACTATAAACCCTTTCATCAGGAATCGGCAGCGCTCACGCCAAAGATAAATGACTTTCCCGGGTAGAGGAGGACTTTGTTAGTCCTTCCCCTAGCGCGAATGGCTAAATGAAGCGCTATAAACATTGGAGACATTTACTGCAATGCCTTTTAATGAGCTGAAGTTTCATACAACGGGGAGTAGGCCAAGCCAGGGACAAAATGTCACAGCCCAAACGAGGCAGTAGTTTGTCTGGCACGACTGCCCCCCCCCCCACCCCCCCCCACCTTCTATCATTTGGAAAATACATAAATATAGGCTAGCTATATATATACACGTGTGTGTGTGTGTGTATCCTTACAGGGTCAATTACGGCATCTTTTCGCTGTTGTCATCAGTGTTAGAAACTCCATGACATGGAGTGTGATACCTTTAAATAATTGTGAGAGCCCGGTACGGTCCTTGAAAACAATGCGATATATTAAAATAAATACATGAATACATAAATATTTAAAATAAAATTGAAAAAAAAAAAAAAAAACATTAACAACGGTGTAATCAGAAAAGACGGCTCCGGGTTTTGCTTTACTTGCCTTCCACAGGGACCTGAATGTCACTTTTAAAGAACAAAAACTCGCCTGGCCCTGCACGCAGTCTGACGACGGTTCTCCATTAAGAGAGGAGTCAGATATATATTCTTCTGTACTAAAGGCACAGTTGCCATTAAGATCTGGTGACAGCTAATTTTCCACTGTGGCCTGGAAAGACAATATCCATGATGGAATTGTTTTCAGAGTCCGTCCAGAACTCATTAACTCATTGGAATAAAGACAGTGCAGACTTGTTCACATTAAGCTGTAATTGCACTGATTTCTCTCTCTTTGCAATTCTCTCCCTGCCATCCCCTCTCTCTCTTTCTCCCCCTCTCTCTTTCTCCCCCTCTCTCTCTCTCTCTCTCTCTCTCTCTCTCTCTCTCTCTTTCTCCAATTTGTATTTTAATTAGATTCTCAAACAAGTCTGTATGTGTTAATAAGTAATGAAGAATCATAGGTGTGCTATTGTCCACTCTGTGTTTGCTTCAATAACTCCATTAAACAGAAGGCAAATGAAGCTCATTATCTCTACAACAGTCAGACAACATATGTAATATGATCCACACATTCCCTATATACTGTATAATGTGGCCATTACTCTCAAAACTACTTAAAGATGCTTTCACTGTTAATATTGTCCTGGGTTCCAGACAAGTACTCACACAATGTCAGTGCTCGTCAGTGTGAGTTTGACTTGTGGTGGAGGAATGTGTGACTCCAGTACAGAACACTGACTGAGTAACTTACTGTTTCTCTTCGGGTGACTTCAGGATACAAGGCCATATGGCTACACCCCCCCCCCCCCAACCTCCCCCCGTCCCACGCGCACACACACACACACACACTCTTGTTTATCACACGCTACTGTATAACTTGAGCTGCCCACAAAGAGGTTGTTCTCTGTAAACAATAATTTTGGAAATGTTTGTTGTAAATTACCGTCATTATGGTTTTTTTCCCTCTTGCTGTTGTTAAGATAAATGTAGAGAGGGATTCTCAGAGAAAAGAAGAAGAAGAAGAAGAAGAAGAAGACTCTTATGTGCAAATAGACAGTCCACCACACTTTGAAAAGATGAAAGTAATATAAAATTTTAACATAACAAATTTCGGTTTTCTCACAATAAAAACTTCAGGGCTATAGCTCCTTCATCTTCTGTAAAAAACTGAAAATATTGATGTTATGCGCACTTGACGTAGCCTATGTGAAATCACACACTAAGCTTATTCACTGAACCACCCACTCCTACAGCAACTGTTTTGTCTAACACTAACGGAAACATCAAGAAAATCATTCATCAAAGTATTTACAGTTTTTTTTTAGTTTTTTTCTTTAGTTTTTTTTAGCAATACAGTGTGAAAGACAGGTTGTGAGATTCTAAGCCATCATGGGTTTAAAGATCCTTGACTGGAATAAATAAACTGTGAATTTAGGAAATGTCCATCCCAAGAGAATGCGTTTTGGCATCTGTCTTAGAAACAGAGAGGGGACAGCCTGAGAGATGATAAGGTCCAAAAAGCACCACCAATACAATCCTCTCAATACATACAGTAAATGTCTATAAGGCTCCTTTCACTGAAGATTCTTCGGGACGTGCGCCTCCCTTTCAGAACAGATAAAGCCGATTACTCCCTGGCTCCAAATGGAATTAGTTTGTTTTTGGTTTTTCATCATTCGCTTGTTAATCCCCCGAAAGCAATTCTTAAAAGAATTTTAACGTAATTCTTCACCACATACTACAAAAATGCCCACACCAGTAGATGGGGGGGGGGGGGGGGGTCTTAATAGGCGGAGACAGCTGAGCTGCTGGCGGTAAAAGAGTGGCACCAAACATGTCAGTCCCTGTGTGGGACTTTTTTTTTTTTTTTTAGAAATGTAACTCAGCTGACAAATGGTCGAATCATGGTCTTCCATGCCCAGAGGTGACACGGTGACCTTTTGTGACACTAATGTGGTCCATTCTGGGAGGGCATAGTGACCTGATGTGGCCAAAAATACCACAGAACTGAAGCTCCAGTAACAGAGGTATTGCTTTCATAACTTTTGTTTTCGTTTTTTGGTTTTAATGCGATGTCCAGACTACTACTGGGGCGGTTTCGATGTAGCGTTCGCGGAAACACAAGATTGTGTCGTGTACGATGCTGTCACCAGCTCCCTATTCATCTTAGATGATGTGCTAGTATGTCTGTACTAAAGTTGTCTTATTTTTCCTTCATTGTCTGCTTTCCACCTTTTTTACGCTGTTCATCAACCGATCAATCAAAGCAGTCTTCTAAGCGTAAAACATGTCAGTTAAGGCTAGAATAATATAACCAAACATTTGTGTGGTCTAGGATTTAGAAGATTCAGGCAGGGAGGACGTCCATGCATCATGGGAAGAGATTGATGCTGCATATCTCAGCTTGTTTTGTCCTGATTTTACTGTTGTTTAGATGCGTATGAGATTATCAGATTAGGTTCTTTCTTTCTTTTTTTCTTTTTTTTCTTTCTTTTTTTTTTTTTTTTTTTTGGTAAGTGTTGATCGGCCCAGAAACAATTCAGAACGCGTTTCCGCTGAATATCATCTCCCAAGGAACAAAATAACTTCTGTGCTTATTTTCCGCTGTCAAAACATAATCGTATTTTTATGATGATTTGTTTTGCCACTATTTCCTGACTCGTCATGACAAATCTCAGATTTTAAAAGTGATGAAATGTGTGTGCGCTCTTCACATGAAAATGAGGGGCAGGATAGCTTCGGTCTTTGCATGCATGCATTTAGCAAGCTTTACAAAGCCTTCAGCCCTCTGTGTGCGTGTGTGTGTGTGTGTGTGTGTGTGTGTGTGTGAGAGAGAGAGAGAGAGAGAGAGAAAGAGAGAGACAGACAGATCACACTGGGATAAACATGGCATTAAAAGTGGAATTAGGAGACACACACAACAAATTTGCACGTTTCACCAAATTCATTCGCATGTCAACGAGCCACCACGTCATGTGTAAATTTTTATTTGCAATATCTTTCAAACTCCAACGGGAGTATTGCAAGTTTTCCAAAAGAAAGTGAGAAAATGACTCAAAAAGTAATCACAAAAGTCAATTAACCAGCTAAAAAAAAAAAAACACCCAAAAACAACAATAACAAAAAACAATAATAAAAAAAAATCATTGGTTTGCTGTGCTGATTCAATAAACGACCACGCGAGAGAGGAAAGAACACGTAAGCATAACATGTTTGCCCTGATACTGTGACACATGGGCACGCCAGCCAACCTAGTTTTACAGATCCGCACACTGTAATCACTAACACTTGCATAACTTGTCATTTTCTTCAGACTTCCTCTCCTCCCAGTGGAAGGAGATTAAGGCATCTTAGTGGGCTGAGCAGAGTCTATATGAATATATATTTGGGAATTTTTAAGCTGATTTTGTATGACACGACTGCCAATGTCGCGTCTTTGCATTTGCAGTCTTTGCAGGTTTTATTTTTTTTTTTTTTACTTTTTTTCTTTTCTTTTTTCCTTGTGCTTTGCAGCTTTTCGCATTTCAACGTCCAAGAACCTCAGGGTGAAATTCTTACACCTAACAGTAATTCCTAAATTCCCTTTAAAAATTATTTAACAGTAATCCCACAGGAAAAGACAGATTTGCAGTGCAATTTAAAAAGTCTATGGTTTACTATTGAGAAGAGTGGATGGAGTCACTTAAGTCTTGTCTTGGCTTTGCATAAGAAGTTGATGTAAGGTCACAGGGTAAGACTTAAGAATTTCATGATTACACACCGAGACAAAAAATACAACAACAACAACAGAAAAAAACACAGCCAGACAGTTTGAGAAGTTGACACCACATTTGATTACGCAGAAGGGTGGGGGGATGGGGGGGGGTCAAATCTGTTTTGCAACTGTGCAGTGTTTTGAAATGAAATGTTCAATTGCAAAAGCTTCAGCCTTCACAAAGTCTTAAAACCAAAGTGGGGGGAGGGATGATACTAATGTAAGTTTTATACTAAGTTATACCAAATCATTTAGTCTCATTACAAAGCCATCGCCAAACACGTTTCCAAAATATCGAGTACAATAAATGACCATTTTTAATCGTAACAGTGTTACCTGGCAGGTAAAATGGCAGAAATGACAAGCTCTCTCAACAATGTGCAATAAGCAGTTTTTTTGTGTGTTTGTTTGTTTTTTACATGTACTTCTAACTGAACAGTAAAATTGATCTGCCATTTTATAATCTCAGCTTTCCCATTGATATTTAGTTAAAAAAAAACAACGCAAACAAACAAACAACAACAAAAAAACAAGTGCTTTATTTCACATATCACAGGTGTATTATTAGTTGAAGTGGTTCCCACGGGAGGAGGGCGCACCCCAGCTCACTCCACACACTCCTGGACATACACACACACACACACACACATGCGCGCCCACCCAAATACAGAAGACAGTGAATCCCAGAGTGCCAGGCGGACTTTGTGGAGGATAACCTCTTTAATGTGTCCATTAAAGACACTTTCATTCATCTCTAAACGGTGGTTGAATGATGACCATGCCGAATATCTGACAGCGATGCCCTTCACGCTGCCCATATATATCACTCCCAAACCGAGAAGCTTCCGGAAACCGAGCGTAGCACGCTGAGAAATGCCATTTGTCACTTGCCTCTCAGCTGGTACGGTCAGCCGAAGCGCTGGAAATATGGAGCGAAATTCTCTGACGCCGAGGGATGTGTGCGCGTGTGTGTGTGTGCGTGTGTGTACCTGTGTGTGTATGTGTACGTGTGTGTGTTGGGGGGATGGTGGGTGCAGGGTCGCTGGGCTTGCTGCTCTAGTGACTCAGTGTCTCTATCCCAGTGTGTTCTCCCAATCATCGTCCAATGCCAATCTCTATCCAAACTCCTGCCAGGGCGAACAGCCCACCAACTATGCCATTAATTGCCTTGAGTGTGTCTCGCTGTAGGGGTGTGGGGGGGGGGGTCTGGGGGGAGAGGAGTTGTGGGGTTTCCAGCGCAGACGAGGATTCCTCAAAAGGTCAACGAGAGCCCGATAAACCCATAAGGAGGGTCCAATTAATGCGGGAGCGCAGAGAATCGGCATTATTTATTTAGGAGTAAGAGGAGGAAGAGGATAGGGGAGGAGGAGGGGAGGGGCGGAGATCAATGGTATCTTGGAGCTTAATCACTGCTCTCGACAGGCCTCTTTCACCAGGCTTAATCCTGGCCAACCCGGCCGCCCCCCCACCTTCCCCCCATGAGAGCAGACCAACTCTAAATGCCAAGCCATGCTCTGATTTATCCAGCAACAATTATACCACCAGTTTAGTTTGTGCCATTTAACGAGACAGCGAGTTTTTTGGGGTTTTTTTTTCGAGGACATGCTACAGCTGGAGCAGATGCTGACAAAACTGGGTGGCACCAAAGAGCTAATTTCAGCTTCTCGAGTTTTTTTTTTTTTTTTTTTTACCCTGCCGTGTTAGAATAATAAGACATAATTTGATATTCTAACCTGCGCTTTGAACTTCAAGATAAAATTGTACTAATGAGGTGTAATTTTCTTGCGCTGGCTACAATTTTCTGTTCATCTGTGGAATCCTTCGAAGTCGCACAATGATTAGGCGTTATTAACTGGGCATAGCACTGGAGTCTTCATCTCCAAAACAGACTCTTTTCGATGAAGAAATGCAGGGATGTGGAGGGGAGAAGTGAAATTCAGTGACAGAATCCTTATCAGTTTGCTCTGGAGCTAACGGCATGCTAGACTGAATATGTGAGCGATGATGGTTGGATTTAAATGCATGAAAGAGTGGCTGGGTTTAATGAATGTTACTCTCGCTCCTTATGCCAAGTGTTACTCTCGCTCCTTATGCCAATGTGTCCAGACCTACGTGATTAATTCTCTTTTAGGTCAGAATTACTATACGTTAAAACTTTTAGGCCATGTCGAATCGATAATATAGTCAATGGCCAAGGCATTAACGATTCACAGACCAGCCGCTTGCTATCTTAAGGTTTTATTAACATGCTCCGAGTGCTTCGCTAAAAGTTTAGGGAAAATAAAGTGTTTAGAGAACCTGAACGTTACTGTGTTTAAATTAAGCCAACACGTCGGTTTCCCCTCGATGTCCAGCAGAAAACCAACTGTACATTACCAGGAAAGGCGCAGCAGTTTCTCTCTCATGAGCGCGTTAGCCAAAAAAAGCTGCAAACCAGAATCAGCGGAACTGTTAATCGACACCGCTAACGTGTGTATCGAACACGGCTGCCGTGACATCGAAAACGGACAATGTGCCATTTGCATACATTAGTGACCCAAAGTCGTCCTGCATTAGAAACCGAACGTTTAAAAGGCTCTGTCTTTATACGCATATGAAACGGTAAAAAAAATACAAAAACAGGAAAAGCCATCTGCTTACCAAGAGCCATGTGCTCCTGGAGCTCTGTCAGACAGACAGGTCTCGTTCACCCAATTTTTTTTTTTTTTTTTTTTTCCGGTCCTCAGATAATTTCTATCAGCAGATTGTCCTTCAAATAAAGAACCATGATAACAGTTGCAGCTCCAACCCAGATGTATAATTCTGTTTAGAAACTGAGGGGAAGAGCATGACAGATAAAGCCGCATTAGACAGAACACTCTCTGACAGCTCTCTTTATCCCAGCACACATCAGAGATGGCTACCCTTTAATTAAGTGTCCAAAAATGCAACTTTCTTTCAAGTGCCTGTATTGATCCATGCGTGTGTGTGTGGGCGTGTGTGTGTGTTTCTTGTATATAAATACTACCATTAAAAAGCTTTAACATGAGTTCGAGCAGGACTTTTTCATTCATAGTGATACAGATTTCCCAGCATGCATTGTAATCTGTTCTAACAAAATAAACGCAAATATAATGAGGTCTTGTTGGCGGGAAAATAAGAAAAAGGAGGGAGAGAGAGAGAGAGAAAAAAAGAGAGAGGAAACAGTAGGTGAATAGGGAGGAGTGTGGTTTCAGGCACTGGTAAGTGGAACTGTACTTATGATGCTTCTCATTAAAGGTCATCAGGAGACAGTCATTTCAAGGTTGCAGTTCACCCAGGAGAAACATGACACTATAGCGTGTTTTAGTTATTCTCCAGACAAAAAACCAATAAGAAAAGTCCTACTGTAAAAATCAGTTAAGGACAGTCTGTTAACTTAAGGACGCTGCAAGGACTGATTATCACACATTATTCCAGAATCTCCCATAAACGTTCAGATGTGCTGATGTAATCAGTACATTACAAATGCTACCCCGCGTTAGACGCTCTAAAATGATAGCACTTCAGTTTTTGAAATTCCCTACAAAGACAGCTGTTCAAACAGAGCCGTTTAAATGACACCATCGTGTTTAATGGAGAGAATGTTCCGGCAGGATGAAGTAACACCCAGCTCGGCATCCTCAGCGTTTTCTGAACATTACAGTCACAGTGGGATATCTACAATAAAAAGAGGAAGACCAGCGTACTCCAGGACTCCCTGTACTTTACTGAGCAGAAAACTGCAGAGCCTTCTCTCTGAGTGGGATGCTAATGGCTCTCATTTTTGATTAGGCATCTGTGAGTGGCGGTTACCCATGTTTGTGCATACATACAGGAAAATCTATACACCCCCTCTTTTTACCTCCACCCACAAATGCATTGTTTAAATATAGTGTCTGATCAAACGTATAGGATTAAAACGTATAGTGAGAAGACGTTAGACCATGGAGCAGGACGATACATCATTAGTTCCGACAGTCCTCTCTCTCTCTCTCTCTCTCTCTCACTCTGTGTGTGTGTGTGTGTGTGTGTCTTCCAATTAAGCAAAAAATGGACAGTTTGCACACTTCTGGGGAGAATAATCCACAGATCTCTCCAGAGTTGCACCATTATGTCTTGATGTGTAACTGAATGCAGGTCATAATGACAATTCATTCATCATTCCAGGATGCAAACGGTTAAAACGTTCCACTTTGGACTTAGAGTACATTCAATGGCCTTTCACCTTTGATTATAATGATAATAATAACAGAAAAAGAAAGAAGACGAAGAAGAGAAAGAAGATGGAAATATTTGAAAGTTTTGTGTAAGGTTGAAAAGGCGAATGAAAAGCTAAGAGCTGTTTCCCTGATGGTTCTCTCTTAATTGTGAATACTTCATTGTTCTAATGAATATGCAGGTTCACCTTCCGTAATTTTAACACAGCAGTCTTCCCAATTTGTCTGATAAGACAAGCAATGGAGCCTGTGGGAGAACAATTACTTTTACATTTATAGTTTTATAGTCAGACCAGTACACCCAAGACTGTCAATCAACCACATTTCACAACATATTATTCAGGTAAACACACACACACACAAACACACACACAAACACACCGCTCACACATACACACAAGGCTTAAGATGAAGAAGTACTCAGAGTTCTAAACTAAATCCTAAGGGAAGTATGTGGCAGGGACATGAGATTGCTTTAACTTGGTGTAGGTAGGTTGGTTGGAGAGTGACAGTGTGCAGCAATTTTGTGAGGAGGAGCAGGCAAATACTAAACCTGCAGAAGGAGGTGGATACTCTTCAAAGCAAGAGGGTTTTTTTTTAAGTTTTACCCATTTACATTTTAAAATCAAACTGATTATCGTCCATCAAACTCAAGTATCTTTAAGTAAGTATTGAGTAAGTAACAATACAAAAAAAAAAATCACTATGTTTTACAGTCTTTTTTTTGGGGGGGGGGTAATTTCTGAACTAAATTGGTGGCAGACCGTGGGGAAGCTCCACACAGACGGTTCTTTTGGATCTGTTAGAACATTCTGCCCTACAGTCATTGTAATCTGGTCTGACAGTGCATTGGGAGTTTGTTCTAACACTCCTCTAATGACACACACTCAATCTATTCATCAAAATGCAAAAAACTGCAGAGGATATGAGATAACTGCCTGTCAAAGTACGATCCAAATGAAACTAACGACTCAGAGACATCCTGTGCCAATGATGTGGATGCTCTGAGTGTGTAATCTGGTTTAAGTGTATGTGTGTGTGGCAATGTGTTGTACATGACGGAAGAAAAGCCTAATGGAGGGAAAATGCGCGTCTGTGAGTACCAGCAAATCCATGTGATACATAAACCGTGTGTGTGTGTGTTTTTTTATTGGTCTTCCGATAATGTTTCCAGTAATGCGTGTCATTATGCAATATGCATGCGCAGAACATCATAAAAAAAAAATATAAATTCTTGATGTCGTGATTTTTCTTAAGCCCCGTGTGCAAACGTCCTGAAACTGAATCTTAATCTCCCACTGCAGATCTACAACAACATCACACAAACGCTGCGATAAACTTTTAAAAGTAAGCGATGAGCTAAAATCTAAAATAAATAAATGAATAAATGAATGAATGAACAATTAATATGAACGAGATTACTTGTGCAATTGCTGATTACAATGATATCATTAGTCATAAGGGCACGTTATTAACATGGCCTCATCAAGGCGAAAAAATACTATTTTTATTATTGATAATGATGCCACTCCATAAAGATTCTTATTTTAAAATGAATTTAATTTCAGAGTGCAGAAGAAATGAGTAAGGCCCACATATGAGGACAAATAAGAATGCAAGGCTAAAAACAAGTTCATCTTAAAGTTGACTTGACGAGAAGATTGCTGTGGTATTTAAGATGCACTTTCAACAGCCCTAACTGAGTGCACAGGCCCACCGTGTTCAGAAACAGCATTCTGTGACGGCAGCCCAGAGCTCTTTTCTCTATAAGGCAATCAGGTCTGCACCAATTAAAATACTACCAGCAGTGAGGCAATCTTGAAATTCACTTTTAACAGTGGAGAACGTCCAAACCGAAGGTAAACCTTGGCAGGCGGTTCAGTTCTGGTGAGCGGTACTGTTTTGGATCATCTGCAGGTGGCGGGATGAGCTGGCAGATAAGTCCTCCACATTTTTCCGGGTCTCAAGTGTTTTCTTGTAATCAAGTTTTGATGAGATAAAAATATGGACCAGTATCGCTACATCTGGCATGTTTTGGAACGACTTAATTTTTTTTTTTGGTCTTCACTCAAGAGCAAATAGTGAGATGACATCTTTTGATTTTCAATCCTCAAGGTTAACGTAGACTTCACGGGTGACTTGCGGGTTTGTAGAGAAGTTAAGCTGTAGATAGTATTCTTTTATCTACCACGGGCCAAATGCTTAGATTAGATACAGCAATAGATGAGTAAATGCTTGGATTGGGAGCATATATCCTCAGTGTAACAGTTAAATTGAATTTCAGCCTATCTCTGGCTCATCAGATAAACTGGGAGTTTAGCCTTCATTGTAAAACAGCATTGGTCCAAGCACCATTCCTTGTGGTACACCTTATTTTACAGAGGAACGTATGTGTTTACTTCTTTTATCTATTTAATCTGTCTGGGATGGTGTAGGACAAGTGATTTGAGGGATACAAGTGGAGCTCATGGACGGTTTTATCAGTCATGGGAGAGGTAGTGTTGAAATTCAGAAGCATAAAAAATTCATATTCTACAGCCATAAACCAAATACTGAACCCCTGTGGAACCAAGCAGAGAGTTCAGTCAGAGTGGTACAGCTCATCTGGGGACTGCAGACAGAAAATTGGAGGTTAAAAATGGATTCCTGCTTTGTGAAATGGTCTGGGTCAGTCTTTTCCTAGAAGGCAGGTATTGGTGACACGCCTCAAATATTGAAAGATCGCTTCTGAGATCTCTGGACTTTGTCAGTCAGAAAACTGGTTCAGAGAACAGGAGGCCACGAGGGGTGAAAAACGGTCATGATTCCCTTGCAGATTCCTTCAGGAAAAGTATGCAATTCCAGGAGGAGGTTTCACCAGAACAACAAGGGTGCAGTCATAAGAAAAAAGAAAAAAAAAACGTTTGGAGTCAGATGCGAAGGCCTTCACAAGGCCGTTCTGAAAGCTCAACAAATTCGCATCAATGCACCAGTGTGTAAGCCCCTGTGGGAGACTGAGATCTGTCTCTTTTTTGTTTCAAATCAAAATTGAATGTAACAACACCACAAATCATGAAAGAATAAAACCCTTGTTTTATTACACGGATAAAAACAGCTGTATAAAGCTAGGAAAAAAAAAAAAAGATTCATCTATATATAGGGTAAGAAATATCAAAAATGAAAGATCAATATCAAAAGGTTTAGTCAAGAAAATGTGATAACACCAGTAAAAAAGCGCTGAGATAACAAACATAACAGACTCCAGCATCGCTGAATGCAGAGATATCAGCATATTCAGTGAAGATGCTATCCTATGAAATAAATATATGCGTTTTGGTTCGACTCTAACTGGACTGGTGCAATGAAAGCCCTCCGGAGCTGTGTGAGGGAGCTTTTGGGTCAATCCTCAGGGGAGCTGCTAGACATGAAAGGGAGTCTTGTGCGTGACCTGACAAACTGAAGTGTGGATTTAGAGAAGAAGCACTCAGTCTTTGACTGTGAGCTGGCTCATCGACCGTGGACGTGAGGAGAGCGGTCAATATACCCAGACCCAATTAAGGCCGGCTCTGCACATAGTCAATGGTGTAATTGCGATGTCTTTCAGAAGTCATTTGATATAGTTAACCTACTACTGTAATGTACACGTGAGGCAGTCCGAACATGTTCCAAACGCCTGAGGCGGAGACAGAACTGGAGTGGAGGGCGAGATGGATTCGCAGCCGGTTTCAGGATCAGCGTCTTAAAGGTGAATAAATCTGAAACGTCAACAACCACAGCAGCAGCGCAGGGTTTTACCACACCCTTTCTTGTACCGGCTTTGCGTGACACCGTGTTTTCCTTTTCCCTGAAGGAACAAAGAGTACGAAAGCACCACCGAAGAAGAAGAAGAAGAAGAAGAAGAAGAAGAAGAAGAAGAAGAAGAGAGTTCTGTGGTTTCCCAGAGAAAGGCCTTGTCGTTTTACAAGCTGAGAACATTTTTCAGAGGAGGTGCTGAGATCCAGTGAAAGCACTTTGCTCACACTTGTTCTGCTCACACTCGTTGCTTCAGGAGCATCTGCCCCTGTGCCTCACAGCTCTCTCTCTCTCTCTCTCTTTCTCTTTTCAGTACCTCATTTGTCGCTTTCACTAGTCTCTTCTTACCTTGAACAAGAGAAAGGTCACACCAGTCCTCAAAGCAGCGTTGCGAATGTGCTCCTGGGAAATTAATGGTTCCTGCCTACAGCTGCAGCCTCTCTCCTCACTTTTCCCCTCCTGTGTAATATTTTTGGTTTACATAAAGGATACATTTACGAAAGGAATATATAAATATGAATTGCTGACAGGTACTTAGACTGATATATGTCGACATGGAGCTCTTTTTCCCCTCTATTGTTTCGGAGGGGAAAACTAGGTGACAGAGCTTGAGAATTGAGTATCATTGCAACCGGTGTCCTAACTCATGAAGTGGATGTTTCAGCACAATGGGGCCTGACTGATTTCCTTAAATCCTGCTCAACCACAGGGACACGGAGGACTTAGAACCATCCCGCGCGGAACAGACGGCTTGTTTTTTTTTTTTTGGCATCCGAGCGACTCTCCCCAAATACAAATGATGTCCTTAAAGCCCCGCAGGTCATTAAATAAGAATGAAGCTAAGGACCCGGTAAACAT